>NW_011888811.1:6442685-6449876 GCF_000151845.1 Pteropus vampyrus
TAATAATGGAAAATTCAAGGCTATTTTATTCTGAATCTTACTCTGCTAATGGGAAATATTGAATAAGGCTGGTAATATAGATAATTCAAAGGCGATTGCTGTTTTCTCTCAAGACAGTCCTATTTATTCTTACCTTTCAACTTCTAAACCATCAACATAGAAAAAGTAATGTTTTAGAGAGTGTGCTGTTTATCCCTTCCAGGACAGAATGTTTGTTTTAAAATAGTTCAGTCTTCCTACTTAGGACTGACTACAAGGTAACTGGATTGACAATCAGACCACTGGTTTTTAAACAAATATACAAAGATCATTTTTAAAAATTGTCAGTTTTTGTGAAGATATGGAAATTTCATCAACTGTATATTTTTCAAGAAATATTTTTGACATTAATTTTAAGTGAGATGATTTATAGGCCATTTTAAAGAATATCATAAAATAAGAAGTGGAGATGTGAAAGAGTTTTAAGTGTTTAGGTGCCAGTTATTGTGTCGTAAAATCTAATCACCATTCTGTGTACTTGCTGTCGTTGAAACCGCCATGATACAAAAAAATTGAATTTTGTTGTTTTTTCTGTTAGTTTTTCTTGATCCACATACAAAGAAACTTCAAGGCTATTTTGTAAATTCATACTTCTGTTTCTTTGACCAAATTAGTGTTTGAGTCAATAGACTGAAGATCTCTTGAAGTGCTCTCTGATTGACCAGTTGTATAAGTCACTCCTCTTTCAAGCATTGATAAACCAGCACTCTCTTTGCACCCTGGTGGGTTCATCTGCTGGACTGTGTAAATTTGCATCTGACTTATGTATTGGAAGAATGCTCACGAGTGTTTACTTGAATCACATGAGTATGCCTGTGTGGCAAACCGTTTCTTTAACAGAATTCTTTAAAAATTATGCCCTTGTTATTTTAAAAGTCATAATATTTTAAATATTTGCCAGATTTACAGATGAAAGATCTGTAGAATTATGGACCACATTAAAAAACAGTTTACTTATTTCCTATTTTTTGAATGTTTTATTTTAGACTTAAGGTTTTAGAGGCCAAATTCTGTTCTATAGGAGATCTGACTAAAGTCACTCTGATAATTGCTTTTATAACACCATGAAGTAATATTCTCTGGCAAATATTCTCTGGTTATTTGGAAAGATCAGCTATCATTTTATATCTTAATTGCATATTTTCTAAGAGACCATAAAACTCTGTCTATTTAATAAGCCAGCTTTGAAAAACACACTTAAAAATGACTGTTATTTACCAAATTGACTGTGATCGTCATCACCGGTTAGACCATATAGGCAGGAATTTGTCGTAATGGAACTTTCTTTACTTAGAATGATTAGTCAAAGCGGCAAATATTGTAAATGTGCCCTGTGGTAAAATTTCCAGATTGGGACAACAAACCAACAGACAAATCCTCTTAATTGTTTATCCTGGAGTTCTGGGTTTCTAGTTTTATTGTTGTTGTTTTAGTGCATAGTGCAGTCTTAGCAGGAATGAAACTTGGTTGAATCAAATGCTCCATACACTATTGGGCTTTAAAGAGAGAGAAAGAGACAGGGACTGAGACAGACATATGTGGTTTCTATCTCTGAGGAGTTTGTAATATGTTTCCAATAGTCGAAAAATAGCAGAAGCCCTTTTTTATATAGTAGGTGGATTTCGCTTAGTATAAATGAATGTTTTACAAAATATACAACAAGAATTTGCCATGTAAGAATCTGTGTATAATCAGAGACTGTACTTTTTGAATTTACGTGATACTCAACAATGTAAAGTACAAGTGGATTATCTCTGTTCTTTTAAGTATTTGATAGTTTATAAACAAATACTTTAAATAAAAAGTGTCAATGAAAAATAGAATTTTAAAAATTATACTTTTGACATATAACTAGGTTATATTTTATTATGATTAACAACACTAAAAATTACTGTTTATGGAGAAACTTCTATGAAATGAACTGTAATTTTTTAATGATTTCACATTTAAATCTCAAAAACTCTGTGAAATAAGTATTATCACATTTTACAGATGGATAAATAGGTTGAGAATATTTCTGTGAATTAGAACCTATCAGAACCAAGATAGTAGTACATCCCTCATTATTTCATAGCTAGAAAATGCTAGAACTGGGACTTAAGTACCCTTTTGTTCCCTATTCCATTTATTTTGTGTTTTTCTCAAGTTAAAGGAAAAGGAAGTTGAAAAAATTGAATGGACCTCCATCATAATCAACCAGGGTGATTGTTAATAATCCATATTCCAGCTTCTTAGGTGATTTTAGGGAACCTACAAAAATCAAACAAATAGAACATGATAATATCTATGATATGCAAAAGTAGGCAGTCTAAGTCATTTAAAGTTCAATTAAAATAGTAGTCATCACTGTTTCAGCATCATTAGGATTTATGGATAAGTTGAAGATTTTGATTTACATTTTTATTGGTTGTTATAAATCATCTTTCATCACCGAAGAATGAATTCAGTTCTTGCTCAAAACAAAAATGTGCTGTGAAAAAAGTATATGAGAATTAATAGCAAAATTAGGTTTTTATTAAATTTTATGACTTTTAGAACCTTATTTTAGTTTAATAAGGTGGTACCAGAATACTCAGTAAAATGATGATTAACATTTGTTCGGAATAATAATTGTGATGTATTTCAAGGTCGTTCCAAGAGACTTCAGTTTGAATACCTTTGTGTTCCTCAAGTTTGGGGAAAATATGTGGCTTAAACAAAATATTTCTCATTTATTTTCTTTTTTTTCTACTTTGTCACATAAACAACTGAATTGATAAAAATTAAATATAAAATTAGGCCAGGAATGTGTGTGTGTATACAGATGTACTATACACACAAACACATATACAGATGTACTATACACACAAACACATGTATACACACACACACATATATAAACAAAACATATATATAAACATATATATATTATATATATAATACATATAGATATACATATATACATATGTATATATTAAATTTTATAATAATTACTAAGTTCTATATATCTTTTAAAAGCAAGCAGTCCATGTACTAAAACGTGCTATTACATTTTTAAGAAGTTAGAAAAGGTCAGTAAGGTCAATATTTATTTCAGAAGCAGGAACGAGGAAGTTCTGGATTTGTCATTGTTGATAAAATGTTGTACACATTTCTTAAATTCTGCTGCACGGTTTCGAGATTTGGAAATTAAGGAAATTAAATGAACGATATAAGGTAACTTCCAGCTGTTTTTTATGTTTGCTTCGTAAAGCAGGTAAATTTGTCATTAATTTTCTATTGGAGAACTCATTTTTTTCTTACTGATTTGTTGTAGCATCCTTATATTAACCGTTTGTCATATATTGCAAAAATATTTTCTTATGTAATAACTTTGTGAGAAATATCTTTTAGTGTCCATAAGATTTATATTTGTATGTTCTAAAATATGGTTTTTGAGCTTGGTTTTCAGACTTTGAATAGTCTTGTTCACCGCAGGATTTAAAAAAAATTGTTTAATGATGTTTCAATGTCTTATGTAATTTTTCACATAAATATTGAATCCATTTGAGGTGTATATTAGAGTAAATTCTGGAGCATAGAAATATACATAGATAAAAAATATCATATGTCCTTAAATCTTTGTTTTTACTCTATCATTGCCTCGTTAATGTTTTTCCATAGTTTTGTGCCAGTCCTAGTGGTTTTAATTATTTTAGCTTTAAATACCACACAAATCTTCCTTCATTATATTTCTACTTAATTGTACTTAATCATTAATGAGATGGTTATGTTTTTATAATCTTTAAATTTTGGCAAATTAAAAAAATACTACTTGCATTTTGGTTGTAATTACACTAAATTTTATTGAGGATTTTAGAAGGAAACTCTCAACAGTAGAGATTTTTTTCTATTGAACATACTATTTCTCTTCATTTATACATATTCTTTCATGTTCTTCAGTAAAATTTTATATTTTTCTTATGTAAGTCTTGCATATTTCTTGTTAAATTTATTCCCGTAGGCCTTACATAATTCTTGTTAAATTCTTCAGACTCTACAGTTTTTATGGTTATTGCAAATGGGATTTTTATAGCCAATGATTATTTTTTGATTCTTGGCCAAAAGAACAAATGCCATATATCCATCTAAAATGGGTGTCTTTTAACTTTACAACTCAAGTTATCATTGCCATTTCAATTTATATATAAGGGTGCCTTGGTATCCCTAATGTATTTGAAATGTATATATAGAAACATGCATGCTTTTACAGCTTAGTATACTCTTAATCCATTTAAACATTTAAAACATATTGTTTCATTTTAATTTCAGTCTTCAGTTTTTTAGGACTCATTTACTTCATCCTATAGAACCAGCATGAGTTACCACTGAAGGCAAATAGCCTTAAAGATTCCTTATATTTCTTTAACCTTATTGAGTAAAATTTAGATTTAAAGTGATAGTCTCTGATTAATGTATCCCATTTTTACCTTTCACATTATGAACCTTATGAGGTTAAGAAAACTTTTTTGGGTGTAGTAAGTCATATTATCATCATGTGCTCCATCTAAACTCTAGTGGCCATTACTTGAGGTATCAGTAGTTAGTTTAATTGCAGATAGTTGAAGAGGGCTATTTCATGTTGAGAACAGCTACAGCCAGAGAATAAAACAGTGTAACTGACACATTGTATGTGAGTATTGCCTCAAGTACCTGTTTCAGAATGAAGATTTGTCTAGATTTAATGCTCGATCCAATCATGACTTTTATCCAGGGACTTATCACTAAAAGATTGAGAACCATAAAAACTTTTCCATTACAGTAGTCTTAAATTCATAATTGATTTGGTCATTTCAAATACATTGACTTGTTAATCTCGTTTACTGGACAGTTTGAGTTATCATTTTGATCCCTTCTCCTAAGACTGGTTTGGTTGTCCATGAAGCTTGAGAATTCTAGAAAATATATCAATACATGTCACAAAAGTTTAGAGAAAATATGCCATATATATTTTAGGGGATTTAGTGACTTTTTTACTCGAGTTGTAACTTTTGTGTTGATTAAGTCAGATGTGCCTTTAAGAGAAAAGCCAAAAGCTCGGAATTTGTAGGAAAAGAGAATTTCTGTAAATTAGCCCAACGTTGTCAATAGAATATAGTATTGGCTATCACATGCATAGATACACACATGCACATGTACATGTATAAAACTGAGTATAAAATGGTTGTTGTTTTTCTCTCTGTTTAAGTAAGAGATTATCATCCTCAGGTTGAATTATGTAATATTGATAAACTTAAATTAGATACATAAGAGACAGATATAATGTGAAATAACAATGCCACATATATCAGCTTCAAAAGAATGTACATCCTTGAACGGGAAATTGTGCTTCCTGTAATTCAGTATAGGCAAACTAAACAAAGCTAGAATTCTATGCAATTTTGCATAAGTTTGCCGAATATACATTTTTACATGCAAAATGAAATGTCTATATTAGATGAATGTTTCATATTAAATTGTTGATACGTTGCACTTCAATGAATTCAGATTTCTGATTGACATATCAAGAGAGGCTTGATATTTTGACAACGATGTCTAGGTTCTGTATGTTTTCATAAAACGCAAATACGGTCAGTCCGAAGTAGAATACTGACTGCAGCACAATGAAAAGGAATTTGATTCTGAATGGTCTATAGACTTACTTCCTTTTCTAAAGGTAATTAGATACCTTTATAGATACACTGTAGAATATTTATATTTTTAAACTGGATTTTAATGAGACATACTTTTGATGGCTGTGTTCATCTCTATTCAGATAGTATTGACCAAAAAATTATTGATGTTTTAGAGCAGGAATAAATTAAATATGGCTGAGTGCCTTTTTTTATAAATAAATTTTTATTGGAACATACCCATTTGGTTACATATCATTCATATCTACTTTTGCACTATAAAGGCTGAGTTGAGTAGTTAGAACTAGACTATATGACCTGCCAAGTCCAAAATATTTGCTGTAGCGAAATTATAGAAAAAAGTTTTCTGACCTTTGTTTTAGGACAATAAGTATGGCATGAAATATAAATATTCTGTATATAAACCTACAGAAGACATAGCATATGAAATTTTATAGCAATACTTGGTTCCCTTGCTTATATATCTATTAGGGCTTTACTTAAATGAGAGATGGTTCAAATTAAGTGAAAATGTGATTTCTTAGAAACATACATTTTTGTTAAAGTTATGAAATGCATAAAAAGTAAAACATTTATAATTAAAATTGGAAGAGTTATAGAAAATAATGTGAGGCTCTGTGTCTCATATCAATTATTTTTAGATTTGCTCTTCAACTATCATAGCTTTTTTTTTTTAAGTGATGGTAACTTATGTTCAGCATGCTTTGTAGTAAATTATGAAGTTTTATGACCTACTAACAAATGAATGCTTTTGAAATGGTTAATGTTTTGATTAATAGAAGAATGAGAATCAAGAAAATATTTTCTATTCTTGGTCCTTAAAATTTTTGTACTACTGAAGAAATAATGCCATAACCCATTAGACTGTGCTTCATGAGGTCATGACCATGTCTCTTTTCTTAACTATTCCAGCTGAAGCCAGCTCTAGCTCTAAAAGGGTCTGACTCATGAAAGTTACATAATAACTGAATTAAACTAATGATGGAATAATTTATAATTCCTTTTGTTAGTGTTTTTTGCTCCCGAGAAGTATTAGCAGAACAAAATTATAGTTTTATTCAGAAGTTTTTATACTACTTGTAGTCAACCTACAATTTTCATTCAGGGGTTTTTCAGTCGATTTTCAGAATTTGCTCTGTGAGTCCTCATAGAAGCCTTATCACAGCAGTCCTGCAGTTATGTACGGATCTGCAGATGGATAGAGGTGACAGTAGAATACACAGAACTTTTCAATGAATGCTCCCCATCTTGACAGTTCTTATTCCTTTCTGAAGTCTGTACACTGAAATTATGGCTAGGATTAAACACAAAACCAAAGAGGAGAGATAAACAGGAGCACCAGATTGTACATAGAATGAGGTGTGATTGTTACGACTTAACAGCCAATGCACATGCCTTACTGTTTCAAGTGTAAGATGAGTAGGAAAGTTAACAGTGAATTAATTTAGTCTACCATATAAATAAAGCTGAGGTTTAAATTCAATTCTTGTACATCTTTATT
>NW_011888811.1:6449926-6452907 GCF_000151845.1 Pteropus vampyrus
CAAATTAAGTGAAAATGTGATTTCTTAGAAACATACATTTTTGTTAAAGTTATGAAATGCATAAAAAGTAAAACATTTATAATTAAAATTGGAAGAGTTATAGAAAATAATGTGAGGCTCTGTGTCTCATATCAATTATTTTTAGATTTGCTCTTCAACTATCATAGCTTTTTTTTTTTAAGTGATGGTAACTTATGTTCAGCATGCTTTGTAGTAAATTATGAAGTTTTATGACCTACTAACAAATGAATGCTTTTGAAATGGTTAATGTTTTGATTAATAGAAGAATGAGAATCAAGAAAATATTTTCTATTCTTGGTCCTTAAAATTTTTGTACTACTGAAGAAATAATGCCATAACCCATTAGACTGTGCTTCATGAGGTCATGACTATGTCTCTTTTCTTAACTATTCCAGCTGAAGCCAGCTCTAGCTCTAAAAGGGTCTGACTCATGAAAGTTACATAATAACTGAATTAAACTAATGATGGAATAATTTATAATTCCTTTTGGTAGTGTTTTTTGCTCCCGAGAAGTATTAGCAGAACAAAATTATAGTTTTATTCAGAAGTTTTTATACTACTTGTAGTCAACCTACAATTTTCATTCAGGGGTTTTTCAGTCGATTTTCAGAATTTGCTCTGTGAGTCCTCATAGAAGCCTTATCACAGCAGTCCTGCAGTTATGTACGGATCTGCAGATGGATAGAGGTGACAGTAGAATACACAGAACTTTTCAATGAATGCTCCCCATCTTGACAGTTCTTATTCCTTTCTGAAGTCTGTACACTGAAATTATGGCTAGGATTAAACACAAAACCAAAGAGGAGAGATAAACAGGAGCACCAGATTGTACATAGAATGAGGTGTGATTGTTACGACTTAACAGCCAATGCACATGCCATACTGTTTCAAGTGTAAGATGAGTAGGAAAGTTAACAGTGAATTAATTTAGTCTACCATATAAATAAAGCTGAGGTTTAAATTCAATTCTTGTACATCTTTATTGATACTGAATATCTTTGAAATAGGTTGAAATGTATTTAAAGAACAGAATAAAACACAATCCTTTATTGCTTGATTAGAACTAAATACATTTGGTTGTTAATTCTTCAACTGGTAGAAATGCAGTTTTCTTTCTTAAAACTGATAAGGGCAAGTTTGCTTATGAGGATGTGCAGGGCATATGTTTTTTCTTCGATATTTTTATAAACACTAATAACTTTACATAGTGGTTGAAGATCTGGACCATGGCATATTGGCTCTTCTACTTATTAGCTGTGTAATGCGGCCCAGATTACTTAATTAAATCATCTCTTTTCTCATCCATTGAATAGGAATAATAATATCATCAGGCTCAAAAGATTATTCTAAAAAATTAAATGACTTACTATACATAGAAGGCTTAGTATAATTCTTTGCACATAATAAAGCTCAATAAATAATACCTATTAACAACATTATATACACACACAGAAATTTAATTTTGTATGATGCCACAAGACCTCTGAGACATTCATGACTTCAGTTTTTGCAGAATGGATGCCAGATCAAAGGTAATAAGATCCTGAAGAGCACATGACCACGTAGGGGTCAAAGAAGCTGTGTGTTAGAATGTGTGATAGGAAGGACTCCGACGGCGCTAGGCTAGGATTCCGGAGAGCTCAATTCTAAATCTTGATTCGTCTACCCCACTAGTATGTGATCTCAGGTAATTTTTTTTTTTTCTGGACAATAGTTCTGAGTTTGTGGAAGGGGAAAGGATTGGGTTAATATATCCTTTTCATTTCTGAAATTCTGAAGATCTTTGAGTCTTAAAAAAAAAAAGCAGATATTTTTATTTTGAAATTGTTAAATTTGAAACAAACTTGGAAAGAAAGAGGGAAAAAAGACAGCATTGCTTATTAGGCCAGAAAAAGAGCTGACAAACAGTAGTTGTGTTGTTTATCCAAAAGCGTTCTTCTTTCCAACTGAATATTTTGCAATTGTTTTGCAGAATAAGCACTTTGCTAATTCTGTAGAGCTTTTGGGGCATCGTCCTCCCAAGGTGTCTGTCTGCAGGAATAGGCTGTGAAGTTAATAGATGCTAATATTTATATATGCTAATACCCGTTCATATTTCTGAGAAGAATTTTATTGAGAAGCTAAAATGCAAAAGAAAACACCACCTCTCTGGGTTCTTTACAGAAGTAGTTTTCTTTCTGACTCAGTTGTATCTAATCTTAAGCATATGACAGAACACATTGGGGGCCGTTAAATGTACATGAGGCTAACAAGAGCTTTATTTTCAAAAGATGAAGGTCCAAGGTTCATATGTGGAAAATGATACGCTCCTTACTGGGAATAGCATTGGATTTCACTTCAGGAAATGCAGATGTCCTACAATATGGCTTTATAGCCTCCGTTTGCCCTCTAGGATAGAGAAAAATAAAATAAGCTAAAACAGATTATTAACCCTAGAAAGGCAACTCAGTCTTCTCTGATGCATTTGGAAGTAATTGTTAAAGTTATTCTAAGAGTAAGAAAAATAGTAAAATAAAATACAAATGTTCAGAAGCACAGCCCTTCGTACTTTTAAAGTTTGATTTACCTGCTTTGCCAAAACAGAAATCTGTCTCTGACATCACAAGTTGCTCTTTTCTCAACCACCATAGTTTGGTTTAGATTTGGTCTTTCAATATGCATTATGACCAACCATTTTTTGAACTTTATTCTGTGCTACGCAAACTATTTCTTGGTTGAATATAAATCAAACAATGATCGTTCCAGTATGAACATTTTTACCACATTCGAAGATTGTAAAGATATTTAATATATTTAAATATTTAATATAATTTCTGATACCTCAGAGTGTTTTATTTATATTTATCCCCCCATGCTTTCTCATTTTTTTTCAAAAATAAAATCCAGCCATGTTAGGTGACTTATTAATGCTTGGACATATGGTCAACTAAATAGTAGACTTTGAACTAGAATCTTGATTT
>NW_011888811.1:6454147-6469697 GCF_000151845.1 Pteropus vampyrus
TAATATATTTAAATATTTAATATAATTTACCTCATTTCAGAGTGTTTATATTCTTTCCCTCCCCCCATGCTTTCTCTCTCTTTTTCAAAAATAAAATCCAGCCATGTTAGGTGACTTATTAATGCTTGGACATATGGTCAACTAAATAGTAGACTTTGAACTAGAATCTTGATTTTTACAGGCTAAAATTCAGTGTTCTACTTACTAATTCAGGAAGCAGGCTAGTGGATGTGTAATCAAGGAAAAGATTTTTTAAGGTATTAAGAAAGAGTGATGGAGTTTTTGGTGACTGCGGATAAGGTACTTGGAACAGACACCAAATACATTCCTTTAAAGAATTGATAAACCCAGTAGTTAATCCAAAAGACACAGCTTGGATTTGCTAAGCATCACTTCATTTTGATGTCTTAGGTAATCTCAGGAAACCATTCAAACCAATGGTCCTCCAGCTTTTCTTTCCCCAGGAACTTTGTCTAGGTTTGAAGGATTGGCACATTTAATCAAGCGTCATAAATCATAGATGTTCCTAATAACAGCTAACAAAGTAGACCTCCTGCAGATAAATCCCCCAAATCAGTAAATATGATTTGTTATATCTGTTTTCTGAGGTGATGTGTTATAGCAGCTATTGATTATTTGGCAAGCTTTATTGATCGTTGCAGTCTAATGTAGTAAGCTGTGGTGAGGAGTTCAGCCACACTCCTTTTTTATTCATTTCACAAAGGCGAATATGCTTTATCCATGATCCTAAAACCTATACCAAAATGACAGAGCCTCTCCCCTGGCATTAGCCAGAGTGCCAACTCTTATAGGATGTATGCATTCTTGTGAACTGATTTCAAAATGTGTGGTCTGGACACAGACAGACTGCATTAACATCTCAGACACATGTGGACCTAGGCAAGTTACTTAATTTCTGAGCCTCTGTTTTCTCATCTGTACAATGAAGTAAATCTCTCCCTGGATTTGATTGAAGATTAAATATGATAATTTAATTTTTAAGGTCCTGTGTAGAGAAAGCATTCATTAAAATTCAGCTTTGATACATATGAATGTTGCTATCACGTTATTTCAAAAGAGACACTATTCTCAAAGTAGTTACGGAAAAAAGAGATGAAATAGTGGGCAGCTGGTAAGAGAATATTAAGAATTTGAAGAGGCTAAATAAGTAAAAGAATCCTTTCACTTTGTAACTACAGTTTCATGAGCATTTGTTCTTCGATAAATTAAAGCACTGGCTCCAACCTTTTTGACATTGAAGACCAGTGCTCCTATGAGAATCTAATGCCTGATGATCTGAGGTGGAGCTGAGGCAGTGATGCTAGTGCTTGGGAGCTGCTGTAAATACAGATGAAATTTCCCTCACTCACCTGCCACTCACCTCCTGCTGTGCAGCCTGGTTCCTAACAGGCCACAGACTGGTACTGGTCTGCCGCCCAGAGTTTGGGAACCCCTGAATATACAAATAAAAATTAGCAAAGCAAAAGGGCATCTTACATGTCACTAAGTCCGAATCCCTTTATTTTTTAATGAAAGTCCTGAATATCAGGTAAGCGTTCAAGGATATTGGAAACAGAAGATGGTAACACTCTGACATCCAGTTTTTATGACGTTTGTCCCTGCGTACAACTAGAGGAAGCACAGAAATGCTTTCTAATCATACAGCTTACATAATCTCATGGCCAGATGGGAAGCATGGTTATATATTTAGAAGTTGCTGTGAACTTTTCCCTCTTACCTTTAATGCCCTCATATTTCACTTGACGGTAAATTATCCTAAAAACAAGTAGCTATGGCCCATTTTATGCTCACTCTTAATGCAAAATCTAGTACCAACGTTGGCTAAAGAGGGAAAACCGACATTGGAAAAGAGAACTATAAAAAGAAAATATGGTCATTCCACCTAAAAAATCAAATGTTTTCCGTTCTACCATGACTTAGGTTTGCTTGTTGGAAAGAGTTCTTAGACTTTTTCTATCATGAAATTTGTAGATTTAAAAAACAAACTACAGAATGACCTGCAGATTTCATGTTTCTTCACCTTTGTTCACTTTAAATCATTTTTTGTCTTCTTAAATTTAGATATTGTTTATTTTAGTTTCCCATAAAAATATCACTGGGATTTTTCTGAATTTAGTCCTGTTCTTTTAATATGCATTTCCTTTAGTTTCCTGTATGTTTCATTTAATTAATGCCTTGATCTCTGAAGAAACATGGAACAAGATTCAGTGAACTTCTTTAATATGAAAATATTTCATTTTTATGTTGAAATTTGATGAAAACTAAAGTTTCGACATCAGGTTTCACTGACTTTTCCCTTTATCAGCGTAGATGATGACCTTTCGTGGTAGATGATTCTCAGAAGGGCATGTACCTCCATAAATCTTCCTGCATAAATTCATGGATATGTTTCTGGAGAATCTGATTCTCTTCAACAAGGGGCAAAGCCTTAGTGTAGGCCAAATATAATCAATGTATTTCCAAACAAAGTTTTGAATTGCACGATAATTGAAATGAGCATCTGGTGAGTGCACTCTGGGGTGCTTATGTGTGCATGGATCGATTCCTAGTCTCTCTTCAAAGCGTTATCAGTTCCTCTGTGGCTCATGGTCTCCAGAAGGGAACCTCTAACTTGCCTATTAATGTCTTTTTTAGTACGTGCTAAAGGGCAGAGCAGTTTTTAAAATAGTGACATCCAAACTTAACCTTTCTTTACAGACTCTGAGATGGTGGTCTGAACATGTTCATTGCTACCTCATAAATTCTGCCCCGAAGCTGCCTCCTGTTCTTTGATAGCATAAAACTCAAAGATAGTTGTTCTTAGGTTGGTGCCTCAGAAACTGCCGCTACTGTTTTCCACAGAAATTTGTGTTCAAGAGTTAATAAATTTCACTTTAAACTAAAATATGCTATTTAAGTTTAGGTCAATCACTTATATTATTGGTATGAGTGAAGAATTCTGATTTAGTTTATAAGTTATAGTTTTTAATATGTCTTTTTTTTTTTTTTTTACATTTGAAGATAATGTGCATGTTTTAAAATGCCTTCTCAAAATACCCAGTGACTTTATCAGGATCTCTTTTTTTTCTTTATTACCTTGCATGAATCAGGACATCTCTCTGTTGTTCATATTTACAACAGTTTTTAGAAATCATTGGCTTCTGCATGATGCAGTGTTTATGAATGTTGTGCTCTCAATAATCAAGAATAATTTTACAACTACAGCCATGCCACCCTGAACAAACCTGAGCCCATCTGATCTCTGAAGCTAAGCAGGATCTGGCCTGGTTAGTACTCGGATGGGAGACCACCTAGGAAGACCAGGTGCTGTAGGCAAAAAAAAAAATAAAATAAAAAAATAAGGGATTGTAAGCTGACAAGGTCCTTGCAATCTGTGAGGTCAACCAATGGTTGCCTCACCTAAAAAAGTAAATAAATAAAAAAGAATAATTTTACAGAAACTGCTTTATGGTGGAGTCATAAATAGTGATAGATATATTTTCAGTTTTCACAATCGAATATACTTTTTACTATAAACTATTCCAAAAGTCAGGGAAACCTGGAGGATTTTAATTGACCATTAAAACATTAAGATTTAATTACAACTAGTTTTTCAGTTAAGTTATGGCAACAGGGGGTGGTAATGTTCACACCTGCAGATGTCTGTGTGATGCTCTCTTTTTGGACATGGATTAAAACTTGGTCTTTGTTTTCCTTATAACTTATTATTTAGGTCATTGGACTTCTAGGACAGGAACTGCTATTTTCAAAGGGATTCTTTTTATTCATTCTTTTTATTTTGTATGAAATATTGAGACAATAATAAGCTTTTCCCATGTGGTACAGAAAGGTTGGCTAGAGTTGATTTCTTTAAATTTACCACAATGTTCTCTCATGAACAGATGTTCAGTTTTGTCATCTACTTGTTTCAGTTGTACTTCCTTCCTTCTCACCAAAATTTAGGTGAGATATGTTCATTAGACTTGGCCCCTTAAATAGACCTTTGTGGCTTTAAGGCATGATTCTGTGATTTCTGATCACCCATTTTGGGCAGCCTGAGTATAGAGAGTGACACATTTGCTGAGTCGTTATAATTGCCACAATACCTAGACATATTATACTGGATATCTGCAGAGGGGTTCTATATTAATATCTCCTCCAAATTTTCTTCCAGACCACAATGAGGATGAGTAGCACAGACATAAAAATGTGCATGTGTAACCATATATTACCCCAACTGACTTCACTCGGAGTCACTGGGGAGAACACTAGTTATCCACCATGCTTATAAATCAAGATGGAAGTTAACCCTTCTAAATCTAACTCACATTCTTTTTGTAGTGACCTCACCCTTTGTCTGTTGCACAAATTTATTATCAGAGAGAAAATCAAATCTAAGTTGATCCCAGCCCTAAAGATCCAGTATTATATATCCTATCAGACTAGATATATCCTACCCATCTTTTATGTTGCCTTTGGCAGATATGACCATATTACTTTTGCTAGAATAATGTGAGGTCTTTTCTCAGGGTCAGGAATCTAAGCCCAGGAGAGATGTAAGAGGGAGGCTTTTATTCCTCTCAAGGACACCGAAATAATAACCACATATACTTGATAATATTCATCTTATCCCAATTCAACCTCCATCACAGCTGTCTCTGTGAGAGGTTTATGCACAAACATCGAATTTATGTTTCATACAGTGTTCCTCGTCGTGCCAATTTATGTCCTTTTAATTCATATATTCATACCATAGGAACTGCCTGAATCAGAATTCAGACACATAGCAGAATAGGGCCTAGCAAAGTTTCTGAATAATTGACACTGCTTTGTAGACATGAAAAAGGTATGAGATGTTTACTGAGATGAGGTGAAATGCTCTCTTAAGTATGAATTGTTTCTAGAAACAAAAGTAGAGACATCTCAAGGAGTAGGAACTAATGGATGTGAGTGACAGTGTTTTTCAGTTCCTTGAGTCAACTTCATTTCTGTCATTGTCTTTGTCACCTGGGCTGTTGATAATAGTCTATTGTGCCTTTTTGTTTTGATTATTTGAACACTGATTGAGCAAACTAACATTTGGACAAGTAAATTTGCAATTTCTCAGTAAGAATATTTAGTGAAATGTGTTGGACAGTGGCACTTAACAAGAATAAAACCCTTGTGTTGAAATCTTCCTCAAAGACAAGAATCAGGTCTTCCCATTGCAAACTCTGCATTACATATATCAGAAGTATGTGGTGTAGCAGAAATAACACTGCTCTTGGAGTTATAAAATAGCTGAGTTCCAGTTTGGTCCCTTACTAATAATGTATGTTTAGGGGCATTTCATTTTTTTTCTTATCTTTACCTTTTTCTTTCATAATCTGGACACAGAAGTGATTACCTTGGGTCACTGTGATGAAATCATAGGTGTCCTTTATAGAAACCATGGCACCTAGAGCGGTTAAGAGTTTAGAAGTCAGGCAGATGCTTGCCAACTGTGAAACCAAGGCTGATGCGATTCACATAGTTTTCTTGTCTGCAAAGCGGGGATAATAATAATATCTAACTTATGAGGTCATTATGAAGATTAAATGAAATAATCTATATAAAGCCCTTAGTACTTACACTCTATAAATATTAGGCTATATTAAATATTAATCTATATTATACTATAAATATTAGCTAAATTCTTGAGCAATATATATTGCTAAGGAGTTCAGATTAGTCAACATTAATAAAATGTATTTAGTTTATTCAAGTCTTATTATATGCAGGTTGTGCTAGTATGTATTATTTTGCAGTTGAGGAAAGAGAGTGAGAGATAACGGACAATATACATGACCACTCCACTGGTAAATGCTAGGTTAAAAACGCAAAAGTCTTGCCAGCCACATTCCAAAGTCGGTGCTCATTTTCTAAAGCAGAATCCTCTTGACAAACCTCCATGCAGTAGCAGGCAGAAAAGCTACCAAGGAATTGGGCCAACGTTCGCATGCCCCGTTCGTCATACTACCGACTTCCTCACACACCTTCCTACTTCGTTGTGCTCCTTGTTCCTTTTTTTTCTACCTAAGTTACCATGTGTGTTTTTGATACCTGTTGATTATTCCATCAACTGACACTGAACATGTTTTCTTCCCTGTAAAATGAATATGTTTTTGGTTTCTCATGAGGCTACTTGAGAATTATGTTTTTAGCATATTGGAAATAATCTTAAAGAGTTCCAGCCACAGAGTAGAAATTCATGGGGTTTTTTTTGTTACTAACAGAAGAAAAGCAAATTCCTTTATCAGCTCTTCTGCATGTGCTTCTAACCTTTAGTTCTAAGAAGCTTAGTTAATACATTTGCATGGTAATTAAAAGTCAGTAATGTTTAAAGGAACTTAAATCTAGTGTGGAATTAATGGGATACGTGAAGCATACCAGAACTTAAATATTTTGTTTAGCTAATTAAAGTGTTTAGGAAATAATAAAAACAGAAAATCTCTAGTAAAATCGAGTTTCTCACAGCTATACTTGTACATAATATACTCATTCATTTTCCAAATTAAAAAGATCTGTTTTGCAAATTGTCTCCTGGGTAAATGAAACATATTTTCCAATAATAGACCCATATTGCTGAAAATAAATTTCTTTTGTTTTTTTTGTTTGTTTGTTTTTTTCATTTTAATTTTCTTGCCATTAACATTTAGTCAAATGTTAAATACAGGTTAAGAAAAATCTGGAAGATTTTAATGTGGAAAAGATTAAAGGGATATTATTAATTAAAAAAAATGAAATCACTCAAAGAAGGAGTTGACTTTAGAGACTGAGATTATTTTGCCTAACATGGTTCTTTTTAAAATCTATCTAACCTATATTTCAAGTGAACTCAGCAATTGAAATGAAGTGATCTAAATGGATAGAGTAACATCGCATATGACGGCATCGACAAATATAGATCAATATTGTGATTGTTAATTTTATGTGTAAATTTGATCCTAATACAGGTATTCCTTACTGAGCACTTGATCTGATAAGGCCTTGTGTTAACATTTTCTTATTTAAAGGTCATTAACAGATCTGAGAGTAAGATATGTTTAATGTCAAAAAAAAAAAAAAACAGCCTAGAGATTAGAAAGAGTAAGCAATCTCTTAAACTCACACATGTCATAAACGAAGGAGACTAGTTTGACTTAAAATTCAAGCTAAGGTTTGAGATGATGAGTATGGAGTGGCAGGTGGGCATTAATTTTGACCAAAGAATCTAGGAGTCCCCAGAGCACTACAGAATTTTTGAAAAGGCCATAATTTTACTACATAATTCTGCATAATTCTACTGTGACTATGGATCCACTGTACATAAGTTTTCTAATTAGTACATATCATTTTGCATGCACACTGAGACCATTTTCAGGTAGTCTACCTTATAAGAATGACTCTATTAAATATATATTATATATACTTTAATGATAGAAAGCAAGAGAATTTACTTTCTCATTTTTGTTTTCATTTATTCATTTATTCAGCAGATACTCATTAAACATTGGCTCTAGGACAGACACTCTTCTACATATTTCATACATAGGAGATAAGATGAACTGGACAGACCAGATCTTTATCTTATGGTGCCTCTTCTAGTACAGGAGACAAATGATAAAGAAATCAACATACAGATAAGAATACTATCCATTACTCTGTAGGAAATAAACAAGTAGATGATGAAAGAGTGAAGTAAGAATTGAAGGGACTGTTTTAGAACAAGGGGTTGGCTTTCCAAGAGGTTGCATTTAAGCTCACAGTGAAGGATGAGAGGAAGCCACCTTTGGGAAGGAAGAGTTGAGGGAATAGTATTCAAAACTCTGGTTAGATAATGAGAAAACACATCTGCAGCTGTTTAAGGAAAAGTGTCAGGTGAGGAGCACATCACTATGTTCTCTGAAGCTGTAATTGTGAAGTTCTGGAATAAAATCACACTTGGCTAATATTTTTGATATGAAAAGAGTACATGAAAAACTATTTGCTTTCTTACTTCAAATGAAATGTAGCCTAAAATGTCTGACATTGGAAATGAAATTGATTGAAAAAGCAATCATATGATGAGGATGCCAAATTTTAGTACAGCAGTCCCTCTTTACCCATAGTACGTTTCAAGACCCCCAGTGGGTGCCTGAGACCGTGCATAGTACAGAACTCTATACTGTGTTTTCTCCTATACGTAGTTATACTTTTTAGCTTCTCTTTCGCATATCCAAATTGCCAGCATCACTACTGTTGTACTTTGCTACCATTATTAAGTAAAATAAGGATTATTTGGACACAAGCACTAGAATACCTCCACAGTCAATTTGATAACCTAAACAGCTACTGATAATGGTCAGGGAGTGTATCCTATGCCAATACGCTGGACAAAGGGATGATCCAGGTCACAGACAGGATGAAGGGCGAGGGCATGAGATTTCATCACTTCTCAGAATAGCACACAATTTAAATCTTATTGTTTATTTCTGGAATTTTTCAAACTCCTGTTGACCACTGGTGAGTGAAATTGTGAAAAGCTGTTTCAGTCAGCTCTAGCTTTATTGTAGTTAGCATTTCAGTGTGTGTGGTTTTTTTGGTTGTAATTTCTTTCTATTGGTGGTCAGTTTGGGTTGAGATTTATGGATATGTGTTACAGATGAGAGTAGTAGAGATTTACCTAAACTCTATTATGTTACTATAAAATCCTGTTTGAAATTTTATTTGTTTGGTTTGGTGATGTTCATCATCAATTTTTTAAAATAAGGAATGTGTAATAAACATGCTAAAAATAGTACTTAGGTATAGCTTTTATTCTAAACATTATTTGGATTCATTGGCTCTTTTGCTTTTATTTTGATTCTTTTGCTTTTATTTTCAATTTAAATGCTGAGTAAGTTTTGTTTTGTCTTGTTTTAATTAGTAACTTAGTAAGAATAGCTTATGTGACATATAACTGGATGGTGGAAAATTATAAATTTTTAAAATTTGTATATTCCATATTTTTTAAGTTTTTCCCAAAAGACTCTATTCTCCAGCCTGAAAAGGATGTTCTTTTGGGTATAAAATAAAATAGTCTTATTCAGCTTATATTAGAAAGCAGCAAGATTTTCTAGGTGTGTGGATTTGTCTTTTTAACTTCCCTATCTCTTCCTCTTTGGTTCTGATGTAGAACAGCACAGTCACCTCTGCCATCAGACTAAATCTGTTCACCAGCCACACACCTCTAGTGATGCATGTAGTACCTACATGAGGTTGCTGCTATCTCAATTATTGTACACAAGCCCTTTTGTTTTACTATGAAAGTAACCATGGTGTGGTAAAATATCTGTATGAGCAACTCACTGTCTGAATACTGATGGCATCCTAATTGCTGCCATAATCCGCTTATCATTATCTTGACTATTGTGGTATAGAAAGATATAGTTCTGAACCTCTAACAATTATGGATATACCCTTAAAAGACCAAAAATGTGTGTTAGAAGATGCAGACACTCAGGGGTATTCAAATCATTGAAAAATTAAATTTTTTTCCTCCTTGCCTCCTTTCTATAATGATTTTTTTTTTTTTTTTTGGTCTCTCTGTGAATGAAGTCTACATGCCAGACACAACGTTAGGTTATTCGGATACACTAGTAGATACTCAAGTAAAAGAACCCAGCCATTATTCTCAAGGCTGTAAATACTGGGTAATAAAATAAAATTTTGTGAAGAGTTTAGTGAGAGGACTTCATTTTTTTTTGTTTATGTTATAAAAGAATTTTCTGAGACAGTAAAAAGTAAGCTGAGTCTTAAAGAGTAATAAATTTCTTTTATAGAAAAATGCTGGTTACAATTGAAGAGGGGATTAAAGGGGGTGAAACTAGCAGCGGGGAGGCCTTTAGGAAGTAACATGAGTGGCTAGGCAGAGAAGTGGATGGCCTGCCTTACCACAGTGATAGTGGAGTATGGAGGAGGGGTCCTAGTCATCCAGTAGAGCTAAGCTGATTGTGTGAGGCCAGCGTTTGCTCTGATTACTCAGTTTGCAGACCATTCTGGGTGTGATATCTTGTATAACAGTGGATATGACTCATGGAAGGTGGTGATGTGAAAAGGAGATTAAGTAATATTCAGGAGACCGAGTCAGAAGGGTAGACTTGTAAACAAATGATGCAATACAGTGCTATGAATGCAGTAATCGACATGGATATACGTAAGACAGAGCTAATTCCAAGGAAAGGGTGATTAACTCTGAGAATGTCAGAGAAGACTTTTCAGAGAATGCAATGCTTGAGCTGGTTTTCCTCATGCAAAATAATAATAATAATAATAATAATAATGGGATGAAGACTTTTCAGATAAAAGCAATAGCACGTGCCCAGTTTGCAGAGTAATAAAATGGAGTATGATATTTAGGACCGTATACATCAATTGATCTTGCTAATACAGTACAAAATGAGAAGGCATGGTACAGATATTATGGAAATCTGTTTTATCTTGCAAGACGTTGGGATGGATGAAAATCATTGAAGTTTACTTAGCTAATCATATTTAACATATACTTTGTAGCTGACATTAAATTGGATGTTAGGGTACTTTAATCAAAGAGTGAATTGTCCATGCCATGTTTTACATCTGTTATTTTGAGACTAATGCAAAGTGAATGGAATAAGAGAGACCTAGCACTCCATTTATGTAGTGTTGCCTCATTTATTTATATAGCTATTTGTAATGGAGTTAAGTATTGCTGGTTTTAAGGAGCCGCAAACCTTCTTCGAAGACAGAATAGCCTAGAGGAAATTACGTTGTTCTGGCAAATTAATTTTACCTCACTTACACAATGGTGATTTACAGATTCACGTGCCTTATTTTTGTAATGTTAGCAGGAACTTGATGATTCTGGGGTCATGTACAAAGATGACCGTCAATATGATGCATGAAACCAATTAAGAATAGAAAGGGAAAATAATTTGGCCTACATTATGCCAATTTGATGTCAGTGAAAATATTATGTACTTATTCTTTTATCTACTAACTATTCCTTTCAGGTCTCTGTGTAATTGCTTCTTCCTCATGAAAACCGTAGATTCAGTCTTACTTTCTCTTTAGAAACCTGGAGAATTTATTTTTCTTATCATAATTGTAATTAAAAATTATTTAAGTTTCTTTTAATGTTGTCTGCTTGTTAAAATGACAACTTGAATAGGAGAGACGTCATCTTCAGAGACAAGGAGTATGGTATTCTGTTTGACTCTATAGCCTTATGGTCAAGTGTTCTGCATTTTGGGTCAGAGAAATTGACCCAGAAGTTCAAATCCCAGCCACCACCTATCAAGCCTCATCTATAGAATGGGGAGAACTTTGTTACCCCTGTAAATGTTGTCTTGATTTATCACCTGTCTCTGCATCTAGAGTGCAGGCTTTATGAGAATAGGGAAGTAGACACATAGTTATTATGTATCCAGTGCCTAAAGCATTGCTCAGCACACTACAGGTTCTTCAATACATATGGGATAAATGAATTAATAGGCAATATATGTAGCTGCATAGGGTTTTGTCAGGGTTAAATAAGTTTATATCTATACAGCTCTTAGCATAGTGCCTATGACAGAACAGGCATTTAGTAACAGAAAAAAGTCCATTTTATTTAATAGCTAGTATTAAAGTACTTTTTATCTTAAAACGGTAATTGAACATTTTTGTTCAAATCTTTCCGTGTGAATACATTCGCATTTCTTTTGGAAATACTGAGTGAGGTTAGTCAGTCTTGGTGTAGATATGTGTTTAACTTTGTAAGAAACTGCCCAACTATTCTCCAAAGTGGTCATTTCATTTTACACTCCCACCAGCAGTGTATGAAATTTTGGTTTGCTCTACATTCTTGCCAACCGTTGGTGGTGTTCTTTATAAATTTAGCCATTCTACTGGGGGTGTAGTGGTATCTCATTGTGGTTTTAATTTGCATTTTCTCTGCTGACTAATGCTGTTGAGCAATTTTTCATATGCTTATTGACCGGTTGGCATTTATTCTTTAGTAAAGTGTCTGTTTTAGTCTTTTGTTCATTTTTAATTGGGTTGTTTGTCATTTTATTTTTGAGCTGTAGCAGTTATGTATACATTCTGGGCACAGTTTCTTAAAATATATACATATGTATGTATGTATGTATATTTTTTCTCCTTGTCTGTGGCTTGCCTATTCATTTTCATAACAACTTTTTTTTTCCCCTTCAGTAGTTTTATTTCAGAATTTTAGATTTACAAAGGAGTTGGGTAGTACAGAGTTCCCAAATAGCCTTCACCTTGCTTCCTCTATTGTTAGCATCTCTCATATTTTCAAAACTAAGAAATTAACACTGGTACAATAGTATTACATAACCCGCAGATTTTATTCAGATTTCCCCAGTTTTTCCTCTAATGTCCTTTTTCTGGTCCAGAATCCAATCCAGGATGCAACATTACATTTAATTTTCATGTCTCCTTAGTCTCCTCTAATCAGTAACAGGTTCCTGAGCTTCCCTTGTCTTTCATGACCTTGAAAATTTTGAAGACTCTGGTCATTTATTTTTTAGCATAACAACTTTTTGATGAGCAGAAGTTGTAAATTTTTTATGGAGTTTGATTTATCGGTGTTTTCTTACCCAATTAATGCTCTCTGTGTCTTGTTCAAAAATCTTTGACTATCCAGAGATTACAAAAATATTCTGTGTTTTCTTTAGGGAGCTTTATACTTGCTGCTTTTATGTTTAGGTCTGTGATCCAACTTGAATTAAATTTTTTCTATGGATCAAAGTAAGGAATCAAGGGTCTTTTGTCTTATGGACAACTAGCTGTCCAACGTTATTTGTTTAAACAATTGACACTTTTCCACTGTATTGCTTTGGCGCCTTTGTCAAAAATTTAAATATTTAAGTATGGCCTTATTTGCTGGATTCTAGTCTGTTCCATTGCTCTTTATGTCTCTTATGACGATATCATATTGATCACTGTAGTTTTAGATCACAGATTGATACATCTTTTCTTAAATGGGAAAATAGTAAATATTTTAAGTTTGCAGGCCATAAAGTCTCTCTTAAAATTACTAATCTCTGTTGTAGAATGAAGGCTACCATAGATAATATATGAGTAAATGACTGTGGCTATGTTACACTAAAACTTTATTTACAGAACAAGCAGTCAGACCGTGAGTAATCTAATGTAAGTCTTCCAAATTGATTCTTCTTTTTCTTAATTGCTTTAGTTATTCTAGGTCCTTTGCAGATTTATATATATATTGTGGAATAATCCTGTCACTTTCTGAAAAAAAAAAAAAAACCTGCTGGAGGACTTATTTGATTGCATTGAATTTATAGATCAATTTAGAAAATATTGACACCTTAACAATATTATGTCTTCCAATCCATGCACATGATATATTTATTCATTTATTTAGGTTTTCTCTAATTTGTGTTGAGTTATTGCATATGGTTTGTTAAAATGTTCCCTAAGTATTTTGTGTTTTTACTGTTTTTATAAATGATATTACTTAATTTATTTTCCAATTGTACCATTATTAACCTTGGATTCTCTGAGCTTCCTTAAATACCATTATCAATCTTAGTACTTTTGTTTGTGGGTTCTTGAGGATTTTATATCTTCATAATCATGTCATCAATGAATAAAAAAAGTTATATGCCTTTTTTCCTAATTTTTATGATTTTATTTACTTAACTTAGTTATTATAGTGGCTTCAATTTCCAAGAAAATATTGGATAGAATAGAAGTGATGATAGCAGCACTCTGGCTTTATTTCTAAACTTAGGAAATAAGTTTCTGAATATTAAGTATGATATCTGTAAATTTTTCAGAAGTATCTTTTACTGGAAAAAATTTCCATTCCATTTCTAATTGTTGGTTTTTTTTTTTTTTTAAGTTGCAATGAGTATTGAATTTTACAACATTCTTTTTCTGAATCTATTGATATGATCATATTAATTTTTATTCTGTTAATGAGTGGGAGAAATAGATGGATTGATTTTAAAATATTAAATCATGTTGGCATGCCCAGAAAAAACCTACATTTGATTATGCTATATTACCTTTTTAACATATTACTAGATTTTATTTGCTAATGTTTTGTTAAAGATTTTTGTGTCTTATGTCCATGTGGAGAATAGGCATATAATTTTCTCATAATACCCTTTTCTGGTGTTGGTATCAGGGTTATACTGGCTTTAAGCTAAGATTCAGGAATATTGACTCATCATCCATGTTTTGAAGTTGTTTATATAAAATTAATAGTTCTTTTTTAAATTTGATTGAACTCACTAGTGAAGTCATCTAGGGTATAGGACTTCTTTATATGTAAAAATTCTTGTTATAAATTGTTTTTATTTTATAGTTATTTGGAAATTTATATTTAATCGTATCACTATTTTATGAGTTGTCTTTGTAAGTTAATTTCTCCCCCTTCATCTGATTTGGAAAATGTATGATCATAAAGTTATTCATAATATTTTCTTATTTTCCTTTTAATGGTGTGAGGCTTTGTAGTGATAGTACCTTCTGCATTCCAGATATTGGTAGTTTGTATTCTCTTTGTCTCTCTTTTTCTTTCCTTCCTCCTCTCTTTCATCATTGTTCCTAAGTTTATCAATTTCATTGATAGTTTCAAATATGGGCTTTTGTTCTAATTAATTTTTAACTTTTCTTTTTATGGTTCGCTTTTATTATTTTCTTCTTTACACTTTCTGTTTGATTTGCACTTTTTATAATTCCTTAAGGTAAATCTTAGATCATTAAATTTAAATCTATTTTTTTTCAAATATAGACATAAAAAGCTATGAATTTCTCTATAAATACTGTTTTGGCTACATCCCACAAATTTTGAAATGGTCTATTTTTTATCATTCAATTAAAAATATTTTAATAACCTTTGTGATTGCTTATGTAGTCTGTGAGTATTTAAAAATATTTTGCTTAATTTCTAAGTATTGTATGGTTTCCTTGACATATGGTTTATCTTAGTGTTTCATGTGCACTAGAAAATTGTGTGTGTTTTTTTCTGGGTATAGTGTTCTATAAATATTAACTAGGTTATTTGGTTTTGGTTTATGGGGTCATTCACATCTTCAGTGTTCTTGATTTTTTTGGTCCATTTTATTCATTACCAAATTTCCAACCATAGTTATGTATTTAGCCTGTTTCTCCCTTTAGATGTGTCATTGTTTGTTTCATGTATTTCAAAGCTCAGCAATTAGTTGCATATACATTTCATGTGTCTTTTTGATGAATTGATGTTTTTATCAGTGTGACATTTCCTCTTTGTTCAGTCAGATTCTTTATCCAGAAGTCTAATTTGTCACTTTTAAATGTAGTCACTCCATGGTTTTTGTTGGTTGGTTGTTTTTTGAGACCGAAGTAGACTGACTCCTAAGGAATGGCCTCTTTGAGTCTCAACTGAATGACTACTTCCTCTGAAACCTCTGTTCTCTGGCTTGTTGGAAGTTCATTGTTTCAAAAACAAATTAATTTATTCACCCTATTTTATATTCTTATTTACATCATGTTTTTTTCATCAATATAATGAAGTTACAGTTAGGTTTTCATAACA
>NW_011888811.1:6470197-6482069 GCF_000151845.1 Pteropus vampyrus
AACTGCCTGTTTAAAGATCTGTGGTTGAAAGGTAATTAATTCCACCTTGCTAAAGGCAAATTATTTTCTCATCCTTTGAATACCAACTCAGAGCACTTTTTTATTATTATTATTTTTATTTACAACAAAGACTTAGCACAAAGAAGATTTTTAAGTTCAGGCTTTTTTTGAAAGGTAAATCTCATACACGTGCATAGATTTTTGTATTTTCTTGACTTCAAGGTAGTTTTATAATTTGACCAATGAGTTTTTAATTATTTTTTAAAGGATGACTTATTTAAGATCTTTTAAGGGGTTGCACTAAGTGCTGAAAATTTATTATTTAAAACATTCTATGTACTAGATGATATGTGCCCATTTTAAAATAAGTATATCAGGAAAAAACTAAAAATAATAGTTTGAGTTTAAAAAATTTGAGGAAATTTTATGATCTTGCTTGATATGTTTGGAAATATCTTTTAATGACACAAAACCTGAAGTCAGAATCACTGATCGATAGTCTTCCTTAAGTTAAATGGATTTTTACTTTCACAATACAAACAATATTGTACATCTGGGTCTGTAATTATCACCAGGTTAAGGGAAACCCATGCTAGTAGTTCCATATCATTTGAAAAGGGATTGTAAAGTAAGAGAAGAGAAGGGAAAACAAATCAACATCAGCAACAAAAACAAGCAAACAAAAAAGTTTTTTTTACCAACTCCGTATTAACTATTACCCCAAATAATAGTCCCTTGATGTATATTTATTAATTAATCCCCACGGCAATCATGTGATATTCATTTTATAAATAGAGCCCCATTTATCAGATCCTTAAGCCCATGTTCTTTCCGTTACTCCATGTTGAGGTCAAGATCATTCACTGCAGCCCCTTTATTTTATATATGAAAACACACACACACACACACACAGAAACAAACAAACAAAAAAACCCAGAAAGATAGAGGCACTTAATTTACTTAATTGAGAACACACAGCAAGGAAGTAGTAGCTTGGATATTCAGTTCCACATTCTCTCCGTGTTTTCATCTATATAGTAGGTTCAGCAATGTCATCCTCAGAATAATAACACTCATCTTAGGAAAGAAACTTTGAAAGAACCTACATGTTAAAATTTTTTAAATCTGCAATTCTGCACTCACAAAACCCTAGGGACTTTCCACCACTTGCCTTGTTTTATTGTTTTGAATGACTTTTTTCATCACTTGCCTAGCCAGTAGGCTTAGGATTTGAACCATGAAATCAATTTTCCTCATCATAGAGTGTGAAGAGCCATAGGATATAATACTTTCTTTAAAAAAAAAAATATATATATATACTAATAGAGATAAGCAAGGCAATTAGTAAAGTTTACCATGATTTAACTTTCTTCTCTCAAATTCCACAATGAAGACAAAATACTTAGCTTTTTCATGCTTCTCATTTATCCAGTTTACCCAGTGGTTATTGTAACAGATGGGTTGAAGATGTTCCCTGGGTGGTTCTTGCATTAGTAAAAACATTATTTTTGTTATATTTTAATATTTGTTTAATTGATTATTTTTTTAAATGCTACATAGTTATTAATTAGTAAGCATGGTATTGGTAATATCTGGAGAGGGGCCGATGATTCTATTAGAGGTAGTCATATCCCATATATTTTACTACTTTTAGCTACCCATTGAAATCTTGAAGTCTCAAATATTTAGGAGAAAGGCCATGAGTTTTCAGAGCTTACAAGGACCCATAGAGGATTAAGTACTCTAGTTTATCCCTCCTATTTTATAGGTGAAGAACTGAGCCCCAGTGAGAGTTGTGTACTCAAACTCATTCCAAGTGCTGGTCTGAGGCTTTTCAATGCTGCACACCATGAGGCTCCTAATGTAATTCAGATTAAGAACAAAAAGAAAAAAAACTGCTATTTTGTTCCCTATTGAGCTTAAGGAAGTGGTACATGCTTTCTCTCTCAAGAGAACTGATATTTATTCCGCTATTTTGAATTTTTTTTTTTTTGAAATACAGTGATTGATAAGCTAGTATTGGAGAAAGAGGTTAATGCATAGACTTTGAACAAGGGTTCCTGTAAATAGAATCTAATGGATTATTGTCCTTGATTTGACGAATGCAATTTAATAGTTTTTCAGTCCAAATTTAAAGTCATTGCAACTCCAGAGAATCGGAACCAACAGAGATACAGGAGTATGATATTTGGGGTTCTTACTTTATTTTAAGGAATGCAGTGACATTGGTGCTGTTTTAGGTATGGCTAGAAGAAATGAAATAAAACTAAATAATTTCAATATACCTTAACTCCTCATTAAAGGAAGTGAAGTGATTTCTTAATGCAAAGATACCATACATTTATATGACACACACTCTTTGCTATTTGAATAGTTAAAAGGATCAATTATTATGTACATTAAGATACCCATTTCTGTCATCCTTTTCTTTAATATTTGTATCCTTTGGGTTTGACATATAACCAAAACATGCTCCAAGATCCGTGCAAAGCCTTCTAAATTTCATGGTCAAATTAGTATTTCTCATATGCAATAAAGTACTATTTTTGTGACTACTAGTTTACAGTAGCTTTTCAAAATTAGGAAGTATTGTTTACTTCTCGATTTCCAAAAGTTTATTATTTCCAAATGTTCCTGTAAGGAACATCCCAATATCTCATATTGAAGATAGTCAAGAGATCTTTAAATAATCTTGAATTAGAGCAAGAGATCCACATAAAGGACATTTTCACTCAGAGCGATGTAGTCAAGGGATAGCTGCACTCCAGGAACAAAGGGTGAGTTATCGGAGGCTTCCTGAGTCAGGGCCAGTATGAGGACAGGTCAGCCCAACAGGGGAGGGAATAAAGTAAGTGAACTTACAGGAGCCCTCTGCCTCCTCTATCAAGTAACTGGAAAGATTGTAGCAAAACTCAGTTTGTGTGATGTGTAGAGGAGTTGAGCTGTCGGAGACAAAAGGGATTTGTAAGGAGAATGCTGTGTTGGTATTACTGTCTTGATTACATTCTCTCATATCCCAGGCTTCAAAATTCTTCAACGGCATCACAGACTGGCTACGTTCTGCCCAGGCTTGCTGGGAAATTCTATTCACTGTTGAACAAAGAAAAAAGCAGTACATTTAAATTTGAGTTCCTATAGGACTGCACGATTAGACCCTGCTGAGTTCAGATTAGATTCTGCCTATTAGATAGAACACTTCAGCAATCTTAATGCCTTGGGACTCATGGTGCTTTCTACCTGGGCAGTGCTAATGACTGTCATCACACCTGGTGCTATGTCCTTCAGGTTTAGTCCTCTAGCAAGCCTCAAAGATCAGGGCTTGGGAGAAGTTTGCCAAACACTAAGTGAATCATGCTACGATTCCCTGCTGCCTTACATACTTAAAGAAAGGATATAATCATATTGAGCTTCATTTTTTTTTTTTTTTTACTGTAAAGCATAATACAGGGGCTCATTGAGTTAGAATTCATCTTGGGAGGCTCAGTAACTTTGAACTCAGTTTCTAAGCATTTCATACATAAGATTCAAAACCTCTCCCTTGGGGTGGGGTGAAATCTCCTTTCAAATGTTGGTTATTATTGGGTTATTCACTTTTTAAATTTAAAAAAAAGGACTTAAAGGCAGCTGAGGAGGTAGCATGACTCTTATGGAAAAAAAACAGCTATTATGTAATAGGTATATCAAATATAATAATAGATATAAACTGTTCCCTAAAAAATTTTACCAAGTGTATAAAAGTGTAATACTTAAGAACATTCCTTGCAAAGTTATCAGTGCTAGTAGAAACACTGTACAGAAGAAGAAAAACACAGATTAACCAGTTATAAGAGAGTATTGATCTTACCTAAGAAAAAGAAAAACACAGATTAACCAGTTATAAGAGAGTATTGATCTTACCTTTAGACATTAAAATGATGATATGGAAGATATCTAAGATATATTTTAAATTTAAAAATAATAAAATAGCATGTATAATATGATTATATGCAACTTTATATTTGTTATATGACAGTTTTTTTATTATTGTTAATTTTTAGGTGTTGGTTTTGGTTTTTTAATTTTCTCCTTTATTCTTTTATTTGGTCTCTAGTTTTTCTACAATTATTAGGAATTATTTTTATAAGAAAACCAAATCTCTTTTCATTTTGAGAAAATTAATCTTATCTGGAGGTAAAATAAATTGAAAAGTTAATATGTCCTGAGCTACTATATACTTTATACTTGTTTGTGAATTTTAAATGATTAATTTATTTGGCCCTCACATAAATCCTTTGAGGTAGTATTATGTTCACTATTTTACTAGTAGGAAAAAATAATCAGAAGTTATATATCTTATCCAAAATCAAATTACATAGCTAGTAAGGAATAAAATCGGAGATCACTAACAGATTTCTCTTAATCTTTCAGCTGTAACCACATTGTCTCCCTAAAGGCAGTTTGGTGACCTGTTCCAGTGGCCTATCAGTCTTACAAAGGGGAGAGTGTTAGGTGCTCGTCACCAAGGCCAATAGCCTTCTTTATTACCTCTCCTTTCCAGTAGGGGTTATAGTATCAATTTAATAGTTTTTCAATCTAAATTTAATAGTTTTTCAATCCAAATTTAAGGTCATTGCAACTCCAGAGTATTGGAACTCCAGAGTATCTCGATGTCCAGTTAGGGATGGAAATGTGAATTCCTTCTTGATTATAGAAAGAGTAGTGTGCAGGTTTATAGTAGTAGATTAGAAGAAGCATGCACAGCTTATCTGCTTCAATTTATTTTCATTTTTCCAATTCATTATAGAAGACATAAGAGTATGGAACTATGAAATCTCTTTCTGGTGTGCTGCCAACAGAGGAGGTCTCACTCTGTCTCTATTTTAGAGTGGCATATTTCCTTGTGGAGTGTGTCCCAGACTTTATTTCTGGTTCAGCTAATAGCATGGTTGAAGCCTCACTAATACTAGCAGAGGAATCTTCCATTTATGGCTACAATTTTAATCATTGAGCCTTGAATACCATTCAGCCTCTGGAGTACAGAATCCACTATTTTGAGATGTTGACATTTAATTTCTCAAGGGTACCTTGATGTAGCAGAATTTCAGGGTGATTCAGGGCAAACATCTTTAAATTTTTCTACAGGAGAATTAACTGTAAAAAACTTTAAAGTGAGGAAAACAGGAACTTTTTTATAAAAAATGTCTAATGGCATTAAACCATTATTTTATTTTGTTTTCAAATTATTCTACTATATTAATCAGTTTGTCCTTTCTTTTATAGGATTCCATTATAGAATATTTGATACTTCTATATTTTTTATTTTTGATCAAATTTTTTAGAATTCAAACTACTATAAATACCATAAATCATAGATAATTCTCATGAGCACATAAGATAGAGCTTATTCAAGTTAGTTTTTGATAACAGTGTTCTTATAATAAGTTATCAATTAATCTAATGTTTAATCACACAAAAACAGTAATACTTGTAAAATAAATTTTAAAGTATATAAAAAATAAAGATTATAACTTTAGGAGTGGTTGGATGTTAATTTGTGACAGCAATAATGGCATCCACTTTAAACATGGAAAACTTTGTAGTCAGTTAAAACGTTAAATGTCAAACTACTAGTAAAGAGAGGGTTAGCAAGCTAGAACCAATGAAAAAGACTTTATATAGACAAGTTTTCAAAGTTTTTTCTACTCTTCTACATATAGAGTTGTTGAGTAATAGAATATACTCTCTCTCTGAGGAGACAATTATGAGAAATGGCTATGGGATGTTTACTGATTTGAATTTTTCTTTAAATTATGTTTTAAAAGAAACAAAGACACTAGTGGCATTTTGGTTTTAAAACTGTACAATATTCCACTAACTTTTAACATTGTATTCTTCATGGAGAAATATTGAGCAGATTATATGGTACACAAACTGACTTCACATTTAATATTCCACATAGAAAAGTAAATTTACACTTCAGGAGATACTGGAAAATGTTTTCCATCTTCAGTCATCACACGCACACACACCATGCGTGCATGTACACACAAACATACATATCAGCAAATATACCCCACCATTTTTAAATTAAGTTGAATTTGTATGTCTAATTATGGGTCAACTCATTTAGATAATATATGGTAAGTCACTCATGGTTTACATTGAATCTAGGGCAGTAGAAGAGAAATTAAACCACTTGTCATACTCTCTTTGTATATTAATACATAATCTAGTAGGCAATTCCCAAATTCTTAATTTTTTGTCATTAAATGTAGACGGTCTTAGAATAGCATGTTAATAATCTGGTAATTGATATAATTTTTGGTTTATATTTCTGATTAGATTAGCTCATTGAAGAAAGAGATGTTTTATTCAGTTCTTTCATAACCATAGTATCTAAAATTACATTTTATGCACATAATTAAACCAGTGCCCAATATGTGATCACTGGATGAATGAAAAACAGAAAACAGATACTTTTGTAAAAGAGAACACATACCAAGAAATACTGCTCTCACTTATTTGTTAATTTATTCTTGGTTTTATTTATTTGAAAGGCACATAATGAATATGTGTTTTAAAGCACCAAACATCAATTGTTTTAGTTCATAACAGCCTTTACCACTCCCCAAGTCTAATTCTATATTAGTTTATATCTATATTAATTTACATAGGAACCTTTTTGGTTCCTATAGACATTTGAGTTTATGATCTTGTTAGAGATCATTCTTTATTGTGACTGTAGATGTATATTTTACAGTGTGTTTAGAGAAATACATACCATTATCAGTTAAGGTATTACCCAAGAATCTTTCAACATTAGCAAGTATATTAGTAAAATTCACTATATTTATCGATTAAAGGCAAAAATATATTATTATATCCATAGATGCTAATAAGGTAGTTCATAAGGTGATCAGATACTATATAAAATCATAAAACTTTTCTCTGTGTCAGCAATCATCCATTAAAATGTGTCCATTAAAATGTGATGGAAATGTAACTTGAAATATGCACAGTTATTTATGAAAAAGACAAAACTAAATCTGAATAATTTTACAAAAACAGTTTCTTATATTTTTGGATCCGATGTTATAAAGACCTCAGTTTTCTCAAATTGATGTGTACGTGCAATAGACTTTGCATTGAAATCTCAATAGTATTTTTTAAAAGTAAAATTATGAATCTTTCATCTCCAAAAGTAAATTTTTAAATTAAGCAGATCAATGAAACTTAGTTTACAAAAAAGATGACATTTCAAATCAATGGGAAAGGGATGAAATACCTAAAATGATTAACGGTTATATGATAAAACATGAAGTTAATAAAGTAGAAGATTTTTATTTCTTTTCCAGAATCTGGGGCAGAAAAAACATTTAGAACAAAGTGTTATTATCTGTGATATGTAAGCATCTCAATTGTATCAATAAGGAAAAAATAAAAAAATGAGAAGAGACGTTAATGACAAATTAATATGTGAAATGTTCCTCAGCCTCAGTGATAATTAAAGGAATGATAAATTAAATAAAGAGATATCATCTTATTTTTGGAAGACATTAAAATATCATTAGTATTCTAAACATTTCAAAACATTGTTGTTGGCTATTTGATAGTATCTCTCAAAATTAAAAATGCATCTTTTACTGGATATATATATATGTACATATGTATAAATATGTACATATGTACACACATATACATAACTTGATGCAGCTGTTTTTTCATTTAGTCATTTATAATTAAGAAATATTAACATTAGTGTAAAAATATACATTTGTAATGATACTTGTTTCATCATTATATGTAATGGAAAAAAAAAACATTGAAAGCAGCATAAAAGAACCTCAGTTGAGGGAATGAATATAATTTTTTTGTAAACCAATACAATAAAACACTACATAGAAATAAAAAAGAATAAGATAAATTTACATGTACTCATTTGAAAGATGTCTCAGATTTATCATGAAATGAAAATGCCTGTTGGAGATAAACATGTCTGGTGTGATCCCCTTGGACCCACACTAAGTGTTTGTGGTGGCTACCTTTGGAGTGTGGGTATAAAATTGATAAGGAAAAAAAATGTTTTCTTTTTACATTATGCATTTTGTTTGAATTTTTGACAACTATTTGTCATTTTTTAATTTAAAAAAATGAACGAACTCTGAATAAGGGAAAAAAAGGAAAGGAAAGAAATGCAAGGTCATAGACCTTGGTAGCCACGTGGAACATGCATGGATTCTGGGGGAATGGAATGACCAGCAGGAAAACCTTTTAAGAGCTCTCTGCCTTAATCCTAGAAATGGACGATCATGTATGGACTGCGGACTAGAGGAGAAGGGAGTATGTTCTCTGGATATTTAGAAGGTTGGATTACTGTGATTAGATATAGAGAGGAAGAGACAAGTGCTAACAATAATATCTAACGATAACATATGGAGGATAACTTTTTAAATTAGTAAATTTAGACCGTCTGCATGGATTATAGGGATGATGTAAGGTATTTGGTGAGTTTAGCTACCTGGTGTTAAAATTAAGCATAATCAAGTTTTTTTTTCTTTTTTTTTTTTTTTTAACTTCTAAAATACTTATGACTCATTTTCTGAGCTCTTGTAATGAAGGCACAGGTTGTTACTTAATAAACACGATTGAAATATGGATATATAATGAGAATTCATAAACATACTATGTATTCTCCCTGTTGGTAACATTAACTTAGTTATTAATCTGTTTTTACATCTGAGTTAGATGGAGTCACCCTCTCTAGCATGCCACTTTCCTTATTGACCACCCCACATGATGATATTACGTAATCAAGACTTGATATGTCACTGTCTTTTGATATCATTCTGGTTCTGTTGATGTTGAACACATATCAAAAGATAAAACAGCTGCTCTTTTATAGACAGCATGCAGTATGTATGTGGTCAGAATTCCCTCTTAATTTGCTCTAAGACACAGCCTTCAGTATTATATGGAATATATTTCTCAATTGAGCTTTTTCTAGGCAAACCTCTCTTACCTTTACAATGAAGAACTTGTGGAAGACTACTCTTTGTTCTGAAGATTCTGAAAGGGATATTGCCCACTATACCATTGGGCAAATATCTTCCAGAATGAGTAGGACAATTGTACTATTGATGAGCTCTTAGAAAAGATTCTAAATAACACCTTCAGAAGCCTGTTTTCTGGTCTGAAACAGTACTGTTCTCAGAGGATGAAGGGAATAATTGTTTTTATTTAATTATTTTAATAGTTTCATTAATATTGTTCCTGCGAATTGCCTTTGCCCTCAGGAAATTGAGTACATGAATTGTAAACAAAAACATTCCTTTCTTAAGGAACACTAACCAATGACAAGTTATGAGTCATTGACTTAAATCTCATAGGGAAGAACTTTACCCTTAAAACTATTCATTGTTTTCATTTTCATTATGTGCATAGTAACCATTTTCTGCTTCTGTACAATTTGTGGGGACACTCATACTTAGGAAACTTATTTTCTCCTTCTTCTTGTTCTTCTTCTTATTATTATTATATTACTAATATCCCCTTGACCTTTCTCTGTGAATTAAAAGGCCAACAGTTGTATCTTATTAAAACTGATAAATTTGGTATTATTTTCATTTTGCAATGATGGCTTTATTTAACCCAGAAATGGTTTCTCTTTTATAAAGAAAAATATTCAAATGGAAGAGAGACCTTATGTCTGGTGATACAATTAAGAACCCTCTCAGAACTGCAAAATCTAGCTTGAGTAAAAATTTTCTAAATATGTGTTACTCTTGACTGCTATTTGGAGGTAGACTCAGAAGAAATCATTTTTTAGACATAACTTAGGAACAACAATCATGTGAGAAAGGATATCTCTTGTCTCTAGAGGCATGGTTTGAGGATATTTTAAAGAAAAAGTAATTCACCAGAAGGCAGATAACGTGTTTGGGGTTCCATTAGCTCTTTATCAAAAATTATGGTGACTCAGAATAAGGCCACAGGATCTCTATCAGGTTACTCGTTAATTTTAAACCCATGTTGTCTCTTCTATAAAATCGAGATAACTTTTAACAGCCTAAAGTTTATGGGTCGGGCAGACAGTAATAATTCTGGATACTTACTGAACAACTTACCTTGCACTGGTAGTGTCCTGAATGCTTACTTAATAGTATGTCAGTTAAGCCTCACAGTGGTTTTACCAGAATTGATCATCTCCATTTTATGATACCTAAAAAGGGTTTAGGGGTGCCTCTGTAACTTACCCATGTGCACGTCGTTGATAAACTGCAAACCACCCTTGTGAACCACATTTGGCAGGCTCTGAACCTGAATGCTCAGATAGGATTCAGTAATGTTTTCCCAGGTGATTTCTTCAAACTTTTTATTTTAAAGATTTGTGTTTATTATATCTCCCCAAATGTTTACCCTAGTGCTGGACATACATACAGTTTATCTTTTCAAAAATTGCTTTTAGACAAGGCATGTAGAATCTAAGACAATCTCAAATAATTTATTTCTGAAATTGATAGACTCCTGTCCAGAGAGAATAAGTGTAGGTAAGTGACTTCACTGGTTACACAACTGAACACATTTGTAGGTGACATAATCATATCCCAGCTCCCCGCCCCTGCCCCAAACCACTGAAGCATGTATTAGCAGGGCACATTTTTTTTTTTCCTGGAACTAGCAATAACCTTTCATGCTTAAAGCATAAACATTGGATTTTCTGACCTACTACAAAAAGCATTATCCAATCTGCTGCCACGTAATCCTTAATTTGATACTCACAGTATGCTTTAGGGAAATATTTGATTTAATTTAGAACTTAAATCTAAAAAAAAAAAAACTCAGTTCAATTTCAAAGAGAAGAACTGTAGTCTTAAAACCATCAAGTGGAGAGCTTTCAATAAGCCTAGGGCTAAACATTTTGGGTAGCATTATTTTTCTTCTCAAAGATAGCTCTTTGACAACATAAATCCTTCAGTGCAGCTTGTTTAACATGGTATGGTGGAAAAAAGCCTGGATGGCAACTTCATTATTGCCCCAGCATGTGACCTGACCCGTTTTTCTCATTGTAGCCTCTGTCAGTAATTTCACTAGGATTCTGTACAGTGAAAACTTGAGCTCCTTAGTCAAACTACCTTTATTTAAGTTCAGATTCCTTCATTTCCTATCTGCATGACTCTGACACATTTATTTACCCTGTCTGTTTCCTCAGATGTAATAAAAGAAGATGGTGCTACTATCCACCTCATAGGGTGGTTATGAAGATTAAATTAACTGAGATAACTATGGAAATTGCCTTACCCAGAATATGTGCTTCATAAATGTTACCTATTATTTATTATCCGCCTCATTTGTGTTGTCTTTTCCATGGATTATTAAAAATATATACATAATTTCAAGGATTATTCTATCTCATATTGTATTAATATTGTTGCAAGATATATAGTTTACTATAAAACTGGGCTGATCATCTCTGCAGGGAAGAAACTGTGATTAGAAAGCTTATTTCTTACAGCTTTATTACTCAGCAGCCATCCGTCTCCAACCCTAATCATCTGTTCGTTTGAAGAATGGTGGCTGTTTCATTAGAGTCCATGGTTCCAACCATCAAATGATGATCAGCTTGAATTTCAGTATGTTTTGCATTTCTTTAGAAGGCATTTCTGGTCTCTAATAAATATGTTAACCTTTTGACACATAGTTGAAGTAGAGGCACTTAACATAATGTAAAAAATAATTATTATTCTTGCAACACAATCACAAACAGATTTCTGATTCATGAGCTTGCTAAGTGTTTTTTCCTAGCTGAGAATAGTATCTATTGCTTACTGTACAGCCTGACATCAGTCTGTACCTTTGTAAATTTTTTTTAAACATAAAACTAGTAACAAAGCTA
>NW_011888811.1:6482679-6491565 GCF_000151845.1 Pteropus vampyrus
GGAATCTCTGCTTCTCATACAAACTATTTTGACCCCTGAAGCATTATTTCTATTCATAGAATAAGCTATGGAGGAGAAACAATGATTAATTTGGTCATCTTACTCATCTGGTGCATTATTCTTGTGCGTGAAAGTGTATGGAAAATGTTCGTGTGCATTTTAATGGAGGTGGATATACTGTTCTCTTCTAGTTCTTAAGGCCTTTTAAACCTATGCCACTGGATCATCTGGTTTCAGTGAATAGTTTTAGAATCTTAAGCACAGTCAAACTCTCTTTTGAAAAGTTGGCATGTAAAAATACCAGAACACGTGAATTTAGGAGTATAGCAGTGGGAGAATTCTCTTCACTCATTTTCCTTACATGTAAGATCTTTCCTAAAACTTTCCTCTGCAGTTCTATAAGCCAAAAATTTGATTGTTTTCCCTTTCAAAAATTCAAGTTCAATAGTTTTCAACCCCAATGGCAATGTATTTACATTTTAACATGCAGGTATTTTTTGCTAGAGCAACGTATAGAAGTGTGGATAAAGGAGAATATAGTGAACCCCACTTCCACATCTCACTTATTACCTGCCTACCTTAGTCCAATTTTTATCATTTTATACTACTTTGGGGAAAAAATATTAGTTATCTCTGTGACAACTTATCTAGGAAAGTAACAGATTTTTTTCTATAATGAGATAACACCCCAACTTGAATTCATTTTTCAGATTAGCTTGTCACTCAGAGGAAAGGCATGGGACAAAGGATAAATAGTTTTCACCAGGAAAATTGGGGGAGAAACATTTTCACAATCACCAATGTAGGGCCACTGAGATAGGCAGATCTAGAAAAAAATATCAATTCCCTGTCTTTTAGACAGGATAAGAACAAGCTAGGGAAGGAGGTCCTTTTAGTAACCTTGAATTTTGCTTAGGGACTCACCAATCTTATTGCCAAATTGACCTAATTTCTCCTCTCTTCCTGATAAATTTGGTGAAGATTGCTTGTTGATCGGAATCTAAAGCTTATAGAAAACATAGTGGTACATGAGGCTGCGTTCAATGATTTCCAAAATCTCTCTGAGGTGGTTCATCACAGTGACTTCTCTAGTGCTTGGAACACAGAAGATTGCTAGTGTTGAGATGACTCCTCTCCAAAATGAATATTTATTATCTCCAGCTGCAGAGGAGCGGACTTAGAAAGATAGGACTGTACGGAAAAAAAAAGCATATCAATTTTTCCAGGGTGGCATAAAGAAAGCCACCGAGTTGATATATAAATTTTTGTATCACATGGCTGGCTGACTTAACATGCCACTACCTAATGCACTTAAAATTGCTGCACCATCCTTCAAACCTCACCTGTTGTATGCTCAGGCGAGATATTGTGTTGTGCCTGCATGAACCAGACTGGAGCATATTATAAATGAGTCAGAATTTCTTCGAGTGCTATATATAGGAGATTAAAATGTAATCTGTCATTGTTGACAAAGTGTCTCCATGTGTGCATTTTCCAGGAATTCAGACTCAGTGAACAATATATGTAGTTCTAGAGTTGATTCGATTGTGATAGATGAAATGTGCAGACCAAATCTGAGAATCTTGAGGGCAAGGATGTTGGCTTATTAGTTTTATGATGGCTATTTCCAAGTAGGTAGTCTGGTACAAGAAGGGCATTGGACAAATATTCGTGACGCTAAAAAGGAAGACTTTCCCCCTTCTGTTTTCCCTGCAAATTCTACCTGTTTTTCAAAGTTCATCGTGGACCTGTTTTTCTCTGATTACTCTAATAAGTAGGTGTTCCATATATTGGACGTGGTTTACTTAAATGGCCAATGACAGAGATAAAACACAAACAGGCTTAAGTAAAGAGAGAATTTATTATCTCAGTAATTACAGAGACCAGGGATTGTTCCGGTTTTAGGCATGGCTGGGTCTGAGTGCTCAGAAATTATCAGGAATTGGCCTTTCTTCATCTCTTGGCTGCACTTTCCTTTTTGTTGCCTTTATTCCCAAGCAAGTGCTTTCTAAGTGGTGACCTCCAAAGTTCCAGGTCACAAAGGAAACTAGCTTTTTTTCCCAAACACTACAATGGAAGTCATGGGATTGAGTCTCACTGATATAGTTGGAGTCACATGACAACCTCTGAACCAAGAGGATGAAATAATCTAGCCAGGTGTGTCTCACATGAACATTGCAAGAGTGGGAGGTCCACATCATGTGAATGACATGGACACAGTGTGGGAGAGAGTTTGCTCCCCAACAGAGGTTTAGGTTGCCATAACCAGAAATTGAAGAAATGGAATTTGGGCAGTCAGAGGCAAGAAATGGCAATTACTCTCTCTTCTAAACTGCAGTGTGGTGCATTCATCTCTGGACCTTCGTGTATAGTTACGGCTTTGGAAGCAGATCGCTCTGGGTTTGCATCCTGCTCTGTCTGTTAACTGTGGTCCTTGAATAAGTAACCAAATTCTCGGTTTTGTAATTTTGAAAAAAATGAAGATAGCCTTACACTTTGAAGTTTTTGTGAAGATTTTAAGTAATTTATATAAAACATAAGAGTGTGTTTTGCACATGTTAGGCCCTTAGTACAGGGTGGTGGCGACAGTAGTAGTAATAGTAGTAATAGTAATTCCTCGCCCCAGCTATGATCACAACGAGCTATCTACTTAAAATATTCATCTGATATTTCTATCTTCCCTACATCATTGAAATCTACAATAACTCTGAAGAGTGGATTTTTATTTACCCTATGTCTACACTGTATTCCTCCTACATGACAGGGTATTCCTTTTATTTTATAGCAGATGTATACATTTTGACAGCTATAATTTTCAGATAATTATATCTCTGTTAAGTCAAATTTCGCTGCTTAAATTTCTACCTATTAGTCATGGTTTCTAGGTCAGAGTTATACATACATGGTCTCTTTTCCTTCCAGGTAATGGCTTTGTTAATATATGAGCAAGTGAGCCTGCGTGAACATTATTCTCTTTCCTTCAGATGTCTTCAAACAATTTCCTTTAACTATTCCTCATGTTGCATGATTTTGGGTTATATTGTCCTTTTGTTGATATATTTGTTGCTTTATCCATTCATCCATGTGTTCAACAAATATTTTCGAGTTACTATTCTAGTTTTTGGCAGTGCTGAGGATATAAGAGTGAATACAGTGACCAGAGTAGGGTTCTATGCAGGCAGAGGCAGAGGATTGCAGTAGAGGTGAAGAATCAATCATTAGGAAAAGCCTTAAATAGGAAGGGGTGTATATTTTAGGACTTAATTAATAGGAGTTGCTCAAACGAAGAGGAGATGGCTAGGTAGGAGAGAGAGGGAAGAGTAATAAAGCAAGAGAAACAGCTTGTGCAAAGGTCTTGCTGTAGGTAACCCAGCAAATCAAGGAAATTAAATAAGTTCAATGTTCTGCAGAATAACCTGTGAGCTTGGGCATTCTTGGAGATGAGACTAGAAAAATATGCAGGTCCTTGTACACCACACTAAGAAGTTTGAACTCTGTGCTAAGGTCTGTAGATCACCGTTGAAAGAATTATAAACAGAGTAATGGCATGATCAGAATTGCATACTGAGAAGCTGTCTCTGGCAAAATGTGGAGAATAAGTTGCAGGGAATAAGATTGGAGGCAGAGAGATAAGTTTTAATAATCCAGGTGAGAGTGATGGCCTATAATGCTGGAAGTTATGGGATGGAGATAAGTAAAATGCATTGTTTAAATTGCATTTATACAAAATAAACTCTTCATAATGAAATGTGGATGTTCTTTTTAATATTTAATTTTATATATAGCCTAGTGTTTCTACAAAATGAGCAATGAAGGCAAAGAGCATCATTTTTTGTTTCTTTTGGGTAAAAATGAAATGGAAGAGGGAATTTATGAACCAGCAGCTGATTCCTTTGCAGGCCCTTTTCTCCAGGCAGACACTTTTCTATGCCTGCCTCGTCTCTTCCTCTTCATTGTACTCAGTGGAGAAGTATCTAGTTACAATTCTCTATGTGACAGGTGATCTTGGACACATCAGAAAAGAGAGATTTAGTATGAGAGTTCCTGAAAGAGAAGAAATGAATACAAGTTGATGCCTATTTTATTAAAGTATAGTTGACATACAATATTACATTAGTTTCAGGTGTACAACGTGATTTGACGTTTATATACCTTATGATGTGAAGTCTAGTACTCATCTGACACCATACATAGTTATTACAGTATTATTGACCATATTCCCTGTGCTGTACTTTACATCCCCATGACTTGTTAATTTATGACTTCTTTTTAACTTAAGAAATGATGATAAATAGGTGTGATGTCTTCAGGAAATAAATATATGTTACTCTCTAGACATATTTTGAGCCGATATTTTAAAACCAGGAATAGTAATTTTTGTAAGAAACCATCCATGCAAAACGGTGAGGGTTGAATCAGATAAGATAGGCATAGTGCTAACCAGGTGGGCATGGAAGATGCTTAAATGAAATGAAGCTATGTTTGTATTAAATCATTCCTTTTGTCTATGAGCCATAGTGTAGGGCACATTTCTCAAACCACTATCAGGTGCATTTTTAAAGATAGAATCTGTTTTAGTGTACCTATGGACGAAAATCATAGGGGAGCATGTTTCTTGTCATTGTCATCATCCAACAGTGCAATACCGGCCTTGCCAGGTAGAGATTTTTGTTACTGGACAAGTCCAAGCAGAATTTGGGTTACCATCTGTCAGGGATTTGGGAGAAAGGATTCTTTCATTAAAGAGTAAGGTCGAAATAAGAAAATAAAATCATAAAAATTCCACCACTTTTAACACCTTAGTGTTATTTTCATCCAGGTTTTTTTAGTCTAAGTCAAAAATATATTTTATGCCACATTTTAAACTAGCAGTAGTTTATACCCTTCTATTTCAATATGTTTGCTCCCATAATATAACATATTATTTCCCCAAGTTTTCCTTAACAGTGGGCTTTTCTGAAGCAGATTTTTGAGTCTAGGATTATAACATGCATCTGAGGGTTATTCATCTTGAGCCTATTTTAACCAGCTTCAATCCCTTTTTAAAATAAAACTGATCTAATACAAAGATTAAGACAATAGTCTTGTAGAATATTTAACCTACTGATTAAAATTTATTTTTAAATGTGATTTTATTTTCTTGGTTACATCTTAATAGAACCCTCCATTCATTTACTGAGAATTGTTTCTGATACATAACCATGCATTAGGTCCTCTGTTCATCCCTGGGGACACAAAAAGTAAGCAGGACATAGAGAAGAAGCTTTGTCCTTGTATAGCTTGTAGGCAAAGAAAGAAAAATCAAGAGAGTCTTCCTAAATAACACAAACATCACATGTAAATGGGGAAAATGTTGGGAATGGTGTCCGCTGTAATTTATGATCATTTCTCAGCGTGTTTTCAGAAGTCTAATTCTCCTAGTTCCTATTCATGACATGGTCAGTGAGTCTGAGAAGTTCTGGACTGAACAGAGTTAATAGTTGTATACTGTAGAACCTCTCAAAGTTCTTAATAAACTAATGTGCCTGGTAGATCTCTAAGAAAAACGTAGAATGTACGTAGTTTTTTCCCAACACATTTGATCATGGCACAGTTTTCTTGAGAAACATCTTCATGGAACTTTTGTTGTATGGAACACATTTTGGCTAGGCTGATGATGTATGTGAAAATTTCTGGCATACTCAAGTAGGAAATATCCTGTGAAAGTCTAGAGAGTCGGAACTCAGACCCTCACTGTCTACTTTCAAAACCCTTCAAAAACGGCAATTAAACATGAAATAAAATACCCAACTCAAAATAAATAATCTTCTCAAACTTCCATGTTAAATAAGGCAGATTTCATCAATGGACTTGTATGCCAGAGGAGGTATCTTTGAGTATTTATTTGATACAGCTCTGTAAAGTATGTTTTAAAAGAAGTAATATGATCAAGCTCATGACTCTAGGGCACCACCTTTTTTTAAGACTGATATTGTAGGTTCAGCACTGTATGGGAGAAAAGTTACTTGTTCTAAATAGGTTTGACAATGGCCCAAAGATCAACTTGTATAGAGAAAGGTAGCATCATTATTAACATGCATTAAAGAAGGTCCTTTCTCTGCCGTGAGACTGCCTCTGAGACACTTTTGAGAAAGGAGAATTAAAGTGAGAAAGAATGATGTTGGACTTTGAAAACTGTCACAGTAACCATATTTCTACAAAGTTACCTAACTTTTCTCTTTCAATCAGAAACCAACCCTATGACAGGGAACCAAATGAGGCCACATTTTGCTGGATAGACACAGCAGAAGCTCGGGCAGCTCTCCTTCTGTAGAAAGCATATACTTTTATTTTTTAAATCTCTGAAACCAAGACACAAATGCACACATTGTGAAAGATGTGTTTCCCCTGCCACCTTTCCACCCACATACTTGGAAGGTATTTTAATGTTGAATGAGCGAGTTTGAAAGTAGCAAAGCTTACTATTCGTGATGAAGCCGAGAGTGGGGAGAGAGCACAGGATGGTGTGCCTCCCCCCAGCCCCTAGATGGCTGAATGGTCATGGGCAGAATTACAAGTTTCAGGGTTTCACTGTTCTCTTTTGTAAATTTAGAGGACTAGACTTCAAATGAAGGGCCTCCCAGCTCTGAGAATTGGACTCCCTGCGATGATTTGGGGATTCAGGACCAGGGAAAGATAGAATGGCTGAGTCATTCTAGTTTCAGAATGCATTTCAGTTTGGCGTCAGGTCTAGAAAGCACATGGACAACTCTGCCCTCAAAGCGCGTGGAGTGAGAATGTACATGAATTTTTTATAAGACTCATCATATTTTTATTATAATCTTCCTTGAATGGGTTAAAGGTTACCATGGTTAATACCAGATTTGGGGATGGAACGAACCGTACATTATTAGAATGCTCCTGCTTTTGGTGAGGTAAGATACCATTCCTCTTCACAGAAAAACAATTCAGAAAATAGGCCTACTCTCTAAGTGACATCTGTGCTATGTGTAGAAGTATATAACATATTTTTAAATTGCCATTTATATTTCACTTTGAGAAAGTCAGTAATTTAGAACAACACAGTTTACCATAGGGCCCTGGTACACCTATGGCAATTTCTTTTCTCTTTAGAAATAAGTAAATGCTGTTATTAGAAGGAGATGTATTGAAGAGAAAGTGCTAAGAATGACAATAACGGTCACACACGGAGTTCCTGTTCTGTGCGAAGGCCTTTACATGTGTTAAGTGTCTGCTGGGAGGCTTCTTCACTTGTGTGGCCATCTTCACCTAGTTGCCTTTAATCTACATTTTCAGGGGAAACTAAATTTAGTGTATCAAATACTGTACTTGAAAACTGGGCCTATATATTATTACAGTTAGTATCGTGTTTAATACAACATAGGTAACCAAATATTTGGTTAAATGTATTTATTGCTTAAATAGATGTATATTTAAGTTATTAAATATGTATATAGTTTCATATTTGTTTTTCTTCTGTCCTATATGTCTTGTTAGGTGAGAATAGAAGTATAAATTTACTATTGGTTTAAAAACCCAAATTGATAGCCCTAGCTTAGTTGACAGAAGATTTTCCCATAATTTTAAGTATCTTAAAATAAGAAGCATTATTACATTTGCTATCAAACTATAAACTTTTATGCATTTCTTAATGGATAAAAGTAGCACTTTTTATACTTTATTAATATACTAATGATGGTAAGTTGACAAAGTTTACACTTCTAGTGTATCTGATTTGCTTCAACACTGCTTCCTGGTTAACGTGTTTTAATGAGTCATCTCAAATCCTCTTGAGAAGTAAGTGCAGTACAATATACAAAGTAGTAGAGAAACGAAAATATATTTTTACTTTGGTAAAAGAAAAATAATAGCTATCTATTAAGAGTAATTATTTTTGTTTTATTTGCTTGCTTAAAAAATAACTACCAAACACTTACTTCATATCAGGCACAAAAGCACTTACACGTGCTCTTTAATTCTTACAAGAATCTTGCAAGATAGGCATCATTCTCTGCAATTTGTAGGGAGGTGACTGTAGGGCCCCTCTTGGAGGCTGGACAGGAAGTTAGTAACCTAGTCATTGAAACTCCAGTTCTATCATGATCCATGAATTTAATAGGTAAACAACTGGTGACTTTATTACTCTCTGCAGCATTAGGCTAAACACGGGCTCCTATGATCAACCCCCAGATTTCAGTGACTTAACACAATAAAAATTTGTTTCTCACTCATTGAACAGACTAGTAAAGTTGTTCCATTTTTAGCAGGCAGCTTTTCTTTATGCTGTGACTCAGAGACTCGGGTTCTTTCCATTTAGGGCTCTGTCATTCCCCAGGGTCATGGAAGGGAAGAGAGAGGGCCACTGTGGTCTGAACGTGACACAGTGTACTGGTTTGCATTTGCTGTCCTCAAAAATAATTAGGAGAGAGTGTGGGGGGAGGGCTGGGACAGTTGTCCCCTGCTTGGCTTTATAAAAATACAGAGATTATGAAGTTGTGTGTATGTATGTGTGTATTCATAAGGGATAAGATCCTCAATTTTTAATAATGAGAAAATGTCATTGAAAAATTATCTAAAGGAAATTTCTTATGTGTACATGGTTACTCTGGATAGTGATAGTTTGAGCTATTTAAATTTCTTTATTATATCTTTATATAGTGTTCATATTTTGTATAACCAGTTTTGTGATAATAAAAACCAGTCAGCACAATTTTTGAAGGCTGCTGAGAGGCATGCCTGTACATCATGCAGGCCCAAAAGTAGAGTGGGGTGTGAGGGCATCCAATTTAAGGATTGTCAAGTGCTGACTCTGCACTTGCAAAAGGCAGCTAGTGGGTCATTACACAAAGGAAGGGCATGTGACTTCAACACCCCCCCCACCCCCCC
>NW_011888811.1:6491844-6492099 GCF_000151845.1 Pteropus vampyrus
TTGATGGGTATTTAGGTTGCTTCCATATCTTGGCTATTGTAAATTGTGCTACCATGAATATTGGAGTGCATAGATCTTTATGAATTATTGTTTTGGTTTTCTTTGAATAAATACCCAGAAATGCAATTGTTGGGGCAAAAGGTATATCCATTTTTAGTTTTTTGAGAAACCTCCATACTGTTTTCCATAGCGGCTGTACCAATTTGCAGTTCCACCAATAATGTACGAGGGTTCCCTTTCTCCACATCCTCGCCA
>NW_011888811.1:6492149-6494400 GCF_000151845.1 Pteropus vampyrus
AGTGCTGACTCTGCACTTGCAAAAGGCAGCTAGTGGGTCATTACACAAAGGAAGGGCATGTGACTTCAACACCCCCCCCACCCCCCCCAATTTTAGCCTTTTGGTGCATTCAGTGAATATTAAGAGTGATGAAGCCAGAGTCAGTGGTAAAGCTGTGTGCCCAATGCCACTTTCATAACATTTTTTTTTTAAATCATCTTTGCTTCCAAAGTGAATCGTATGCATTTCCATTTCATCTGAGCACATCAGGTATTCTCTTGGATGCGTGGACTCAGCATACTCTCTTTGCTCCAGCTGAGGTCTTCAAATTGACCACCTTCTCATCTTCTACAGGCTGGTCAAAAGTATGAAAGCAGTGATATGTATTTATTTTAAAATGTCCTTTCTTTTTGATACTGTCAGATCTCTTCAGAGGCTGCTGCTTTAGAGGGAATAAGCCTATCCCATGCTGAGCAGAACAAAAACAAGCAACTAAAATTTCAGAAAAAGTCTACATAGCCCTTCCTGTCTCTCTGTCAGTTTTCTTCTACTTTAAACTTTTCCTATAAAATCACTACTTAGAATTGAAAGAAAAATAAAATAGTCAAATAGAGGATGGTTTCTACCCATCGCAAGTATGCATAAATAAGGTAAAACAAATTTATTTGAAAGGAGGACATATAGTATGTAGTATGCTTTGTAGTCAACCGTGACGGATGCTCATGTAAATCTACGTGAGATTTGTTTGTCTACTCCCTTCTCCCCAATCTCTCTCATAAAGTTATTCTTTGTAACCAGCAGATTAGTGAACCATTGTAGGAAACTCCACAGGGGATAAACAAACACAAGAATCATTTCATAAATCATTTTATTTTGGTGTAATTAAGAATAATTTGCACCACTGGCAAGTATACTGTAGACAGAAAATGGATTCCTAAAACTGAATCACGCAAATTTCAAAGATCACTTTCTAGATCACCATGATATGTACCACAGCCAGTGAAAGTAGCAATTTATATCAGTGATCACTCAATGAATTTCTTTGGTTTGAAATTAGAATGGTGGTATGCATGTAACTTCTGTTATTCAATGTGAGTTTTTAAAAATTAATGTCATCATGTCAATGAGCCATAAATGTAGTTTTCCTTGAAGGATATATATATATCCCAAGTTAATTTTTCCTGATCTACTTCACCAAACATGTTCTATTAGAAGGAAAGAAGTTTGTTTCATTTATTTAAAAATATTTATGAAACTTATCTCATTTTATCTGCACTTTTCTTCAGTTTGAATCATGGCATAGTGCCCAACTTCTGCTATTTTGTAATAATCGGGTTGTATAAATGGTCATTATAATATTATTTAGAAAAATCTGTTGAGATTCTTTTTCGAATGGTTACCACATAAAACTGACAAAATTCAAACATCTTTAACTAACAAAAAATGTCTACTTCTTGTAGTTCAATAAAGAGTTAAATAATCATTGCCACCATTCTACTGAAAAAACTTCTTGAAATGTTATGAATCTAAGCTGAGCATGTTTTAGTTTGCTAGAAGTAGTTTTCCACTTGAATTACTTCTGAATAAGTATATTACTATACTAGCACCCTGTAGTCCCTCTGGTCACTTTGGGCTTCTCAGTAGCAAGTTATATACTCTTCCGGACACTGTTTAATTATTCTGCAGGATCAAAGTGAGTTAATGCAGTCACCTTTTGTATAAAATTGAGTCTCTGTATTTGTGTGTATTCAGGAATATGTGTATGTATGTACAACTTCAGCACTCAGATCTCAGAGAATTCTCAGGGATCAATATTCGTCTTTTTACCAGCCAAAAATAATTTATTTTATGTTTGCCCAAAATTGTTGTAGGTTTGTTTTTGTTGTTGTTGTTGTTGTTGTAGGTTTGTTGTTGTTGTTGTTGCTATATGGCTGGATGGCCAGACGACTAGGTGGCTGGCTGGCTGGTGACAGATAGACAGATTTTTCTCCCTCAGTTTTTGGAGGGGGGTAGAGGAGAATAGGAGCAATGTTGGGAAATGATCAGTCCAAATCAAAACTGCCAGTGAGGTGAGTGTTCCACGTCGGCTGATTTAGCTCAAGAACGTGGGCTCTATGGTCAGAGAGCCCCCTAGCCAAATCATAAATTAGAAAATTATTGACTGAGTAACATCAGAAAAGTCACTCACCTCTCTATGTTTTAGATGTGTCACCTGGAAAATGGAAATAATGATAAAAACAGCAGACATTTATAGAACACTTAATCTGAGTCA
>NW_011888811.1:6494450-6496632 GCF_000151845.1 Pteropus vampyrus
AATGGTTACCACATAAAACTGACAAAATTCAAACATCTTTAACTAACAAAAAATGTCTACTTCTTGTAGTTCAATAAAGAGTTAAATAATCATTGCCACCATTCTACTGAAAAAACTTCTTGAAATGTTATGAATCTAAGCTGAGCATGTTTTAGTTTGCTAGAAGTAGTTTTCCACTTGAATTACTTCTGAATAAGTATATTACTATACTAGCACCCTGTAGTCCCTCTGGTCACTTTGGGCTTCTCAGTAGCAAGTTATATACTCTTCCGGACACTGTTTAATTATTCTGCAGGATCAAAGTGAGTTAATGCAGTCACCTTTTGTATAAAATTGAGTCTCTGTATTTGTGTGTATTCAGGAATATGTGTATGTATGTACAACTTCAGCACTCAGATCTCAGAGAATTCTCAGGGATCAATATTCGTCTTTTTACCAGCCAAAAATAATTTATTTTATGTTTGCCCAAAATTGTTGTAGGTTTGTTTTTGTTGTTGTTGTTGTTGTTGTAGGTTTGTTGTTGTTGTTGTTGCTATATGGCTGGATGGCCAGACGACTAGGTGGCTGGCTGGCTGGTGACAGATAGACAGATTTTTCTCCCTCAGTTTTTGGAGGGGGGTAGAGGAGAATAGGAGCAATGTTGGGAAATGATCAGTCCAAATCAAAACTGCCAGTGAGGTGAGTGTTCCACGTCGGCTGATTTAGCTCAAGAACGTGGGCTCTATGGTCAGAGAGCCCCCTAGCCAAATCATAAATTAGAAAATTATTGACTAAGTAACATCAGAAAAGTCACTCACCTCTCTATGTTTTAGATGTGTCACCTGGAAAATGGAAATAATGATAAAAACAGCAGACATTTATAGAACACTTAATCTGAGTCAGGCATTCTACTAATCACTTTCCTTGGGTGAACTTATTTTACTAGTAGAAACTATTATTTCTTTTGTTTTACAGAGCATGACATCTCATGGAGGTTACGTAGCATGCCCATGGTCTCACAACAGCCAATAAATTGTAAATTCAGTACATAACTTATAGGGCTGTTGTGATGATTAATGAGATAATGTGTGTAAAAAGTGTTAGCCTAGGGCCAATGTTAGATATTAAAATAGGGGACAGACTAATTGGATTAAAAAAATACTCTAAAGCAATTTGAAATGAACCTATAGGGTAATATAAAAGCACAAAACGATAGGAGACAAATCATAAATACAAAGTGAATTTTTAATGTTGATTATTTCAGGGTGAATTTAGCCCCCTGCTGTATTAAGGTATACTGGCTCAATTTTTTAGCCATCCTTAGAATTAGTCTCATTATCAATGATAAGTCTGTAATAAAATGCAAAATGTACTAAGCAAAAGAGTGGAAAAGCTCATCACCTTGACCATGTGCATTTTAGTTTCTCATATAAGAAAATAATCAATCACTTCTGAACTTGGATTTCCCTTATGGGTGATTGTAGGTGCATCTCTCATATCCTGAATGTGTCTCTAGCAATTAGTCAGAGCTGCTACCATGTGCTTCTTACAGAATGTTGCAATTGAACATCTGGCGTGATGACTTCTATTAAAGGGAAGCTGAGTTTTACTCTGCTGCATTCTAGTTTAGCAGGTTGAGAATGTGGCGATATTACCATGACCTGTAATTAGATCAGCAATTTGTGGGCTCAGATGTGGAAGAAAGAGAGCATTTAAAGAACTAGGAACTTGGAGAGGGCTTTGTAGGAATATTTGCATTTCTCTCTGAGGTGTTTTTTTTTTTGCTTTGGTTAGATGACTTGTGTCCTTTAAAAATCCTCATTCATAACCCTAAGGACTTCTCCAGTAGAATTAGAGAAGCTATGAAAAATGGGGAGAACACCAGTAGCTCTGAGGGTATTTGAACATTTGGGGTAGACATGGAATGAAAATTCGCTTTCACATGGCAGCGATAGGGAGAACAAATTTCTTGGGGTATTTAAGAATAATGATTAATAAAGGGATTTTAAAAAATCTAAATTTGAAACCCATGTGGAAAAGCAACGAACTGAGAGCAAGCTTCCATGTGTCCATGAATAAACATTCATAAAGGATCAGTCATGTTAAAGACAAGATGCTTGAGTCACTTTGTAAAGAACTGATGGCATGGTTTCTGACTTCAGAGGACACAGTATAGTTTAGTTGGGGGCATTACCCCTCTCTA
>NW_011888811.1:6501987-6508960 GCF_000151845.1 Pteropus vampyrus
CCCAAAATCATTCCCTTATGCTGGCCCTCTGTGGTCAACCTCTCCCCCATCTCTACTTCTAGGGAACCACTAATCTATTCTTTGTCCTTACAGTTTTACCTTTTACAGAAAGGCATATTAATGGAATTATGTAATATGTAGGCTTTGGAATCTGACTTCATTTACTTAATTTTCTTTATATGAAAACCACTGACGATGTTCCACACATTCGTAGTTCTTTCTTTGCTATTGCCGAATAGTATTCTGATTCATGAATGTACCACAGTTTATCTCGTCATCTGCTGAAGAACATTCATCCAGATGGCTTCCAGTTTTTGATGATTAATGTAGAGCTGCTGTAAACGTTTGCACACAGGAGTAGGATTGCTAGCTCATATGTCAAGAGCAAGTTAACTTTTTAAGAAACTGTCAAACTGTTTTTCAAGTAAATGGCAAACTGTTTTCCAAGTGGCTGATACTTTGTATTCCCACCTGCAATGTTTAAGAGTTTCATTGTTCTGTATCAGTACCAGCTCATGGAAGTATCGGTGAATTTTTAATGCTTTTTTTTTAGCTTTTCTAATGGGTGTGTAATATGATCTCATTTTAGTTTTTAATTTAATTTTCCATAATGACTAATGATGTACATCATTTCATGTGCTTATTTGCCATTTGTACATCCTCACTGGTTAAGTGTCTATTCACATTTCTGCTTATTTTTTTTTATGGGGTTGTTTGTTGAGTTTTGAAAATTTTTTATACATTTATGTATTCTGGATACCTGTGCTTTGTCAGATATATGAGTTGAAAATTTAGTTTGTTTTTTCACTATCTTACTAACATCCTTCATGGAATAATTTTAAATTCTGTTGAGGTTCAAATTATCAATATTTTGTTATTGCTTGTTCTTTTGGTTCTGTAGCTAAGAAAATTTAGCCTAACCCAAGGTCACAGATGATTTCTCCCATGTTTTCTTAAAGTTTTATAGTTTCGGATTTTACATTTAAGTCTATGACTCATTTTGGGTTAATTTTTATATAAAGCATAAAGTATGTGTTGAGGTTTTCATTCATTCATTTGTTCACATGTGGATGTTATAGTTGATCCAGACTATTCGTTAAAAAGTTTATGCTTTCTCCAATCTGTTGCCTTTGTACCTTTGTCAGAAATCATTGAACATATTTGTGCAGGTTTATTTTAGATTCTTCTATTTTATTGATCTATATTTCTATCAGTACTACTGTGTTAGTGTAGCTTAATAGTAAATCTTGAAATCAGATAGTGAGTCCTCTAATTTTGTTCTTTTCTTTTAAAGTTGTTTGGATATTTGTATTCCTTTGCTTTCTATATCGATTTTAGAATTAGCTTTTGCATATCTATAAAAATTCCTGCTTGGATTTTAATTGGGATCAAATTTTATTTATAGACCAATTTGGGAGAATTGACATCTTAACAGTCCTCACTTTTTAATCCAAGAACATAGTATATCTTTCCATTTATTTATGGTGGCTCTGTGTGCGCGCGCGTGTGCGTGTGTGTGCGTGCGTGCGTGCGCGCGCGCGCACGCACCGCGCACATATGTCTTTGCATGTGTGCGCATTTAAGGAGACATATGAAGGAGAAAAAAATAAACAATCTCACCATTGGAATGGTCTTTCTACACATTTTGATTTCCTCCCCAAACTGCCTACTAGGGTTTACTTTACCTAGTCTTTAAGTGATTTTTTTTTTTTTTAATTCCTTCTAGGATGGTTAGTTGTAATTAGTGTGTGAGAGAGTCTGTAGTGGCCTTACTCCATCTTGTTACGCATTGAAAGTCAGTGGTTTTAGTTGTGATTAAGTCTTTCTTGATTGGTGATGCCATAGAGTGTAAAGCACCCAGAAGTGGTTTCTGATTTTTTTCTTCAGTTTGAATAAACCAGCTGTGAGACAAATTATTGAAGGTGGGGTTGTCGAATGTGGAGGGTATGCTCTGTACATGAAAGTTCAAAGGGTTTATCTTGGGTGGAGGGAAGCCTGGGAAAGAGGCTTTTTAAGTCCAATAGCATTTATTTAGATTCAGGAGTTTCTTCCATTCTTGACAGTGTCATAATGTGTCACATAAAAATAAATGAAATGAAAATTGTTGTGACAGTTAGCAGAATCACCAGTGTCTGTCTGGGAGCATTTCTTAGCAGGCATTGCCTTGCTGACAAATAACGGGAGTTAGCTTATGACACAGGATCTCCCAATATTACCATTTATTTAGCACAAAAGAGAATACAATTTTCTGTGTCCGAACACATCTCAGCTGACTGATAAACTCCAGCACCATCCAAACAATATTATCTCCCCTAAATCTTAAGAGGGCTTATTATCAAAGAAGCTTAAGTAGCTTTATCTTCTAGTTGAAATAATAAACAGATAGATATTCCATTTCATCTCCAAGAATTGGAGATCACCAAATGTGTTCTCTCAAGTACAATAGTAATTGTTTATTTTATTTATGTCCTACCTGTTAGGCTATTTGTAACATAGACACATGCAAAAAAATGCATTTGGTCCATATTCTATTTTTTAGTTATATAATTTATAAGTCTTCAAGGTTATTTTTATTATGTCGAGATGCTATTCTAGAAATCCTCAGACTAATTCTTTACTAAAGTGAGATGTTACAGAATAGTTTAGAATACTGCCTAAAGTGATCCACTACAATAAATTTTACCTACAATTATTTAATATACCTTGAAAAGTTTCATATATATCTTTCGTTCGAATAGAAATTTGATTCTATGATACTCATGCAGAAGTCAGCCCTATACTGACTTCTGAATGCAATCAAAATTTATATATTTGTGAAACCAGAAAAATGTTTAATTTTTTTTCAGTCAAGGGATTATACTTTTCCTATAAAAACTGTCCAATTTTTTTAGTAGATAATATCTTAAAAATCATTTTTTTAATTATATAAGCAAATTAGAGTATAAATGTCAACAAGGTTTAGGAAAAATCAGGGACTGCACAGAGATTGAAAGGCGTATTTTATCCACAGAAGTATGCAGATATGTGCAAAAACCCAATACACATTTGCTCATTCATTCGGTTTATACCCTAAGACTGCACTAGACTCTCAGGTTGCAGAGATGAATAAATACATGATTCTAGTTTTTTTTAAGCCCTCAAGTAGGACATTATGAACTGATTTTAAAATAGAATGGTAATTATCCTTTCAAATGAATATTTGGCCCTTCATTTAGTCCTCCATATAAGGGTGAAAGAGCAATTACATTGGACCCTTAGGCCTCTAATGGATGAAACATGTCGCAATATATATGTAAATGCTTTTATTCATTGTATCTAGCTTTTTGTAGTTTACAGATTGCATTTGAGTTATATATTTAATTGTCATCATAATATTCTGGATAGATCAGACATGTATTAAAAGCCCTATGTATAGTTAATGGAAGCAAAATGCAAAGAAATAGTATAAATTTACATCCTAGACACAATTGAGAAATGCTGGCTCTGAGACTCCAAGGCTAGTACTCCATTTTTAACAACTATTTCTCAAAAGGGAAGAGCCTGTCTTGCTGATTCATAATCCTGGGATTAAAATTCTCATGAAGTACTGATTAAGATAATATTGTTTAGTTAGCTGGGAAGCTGCATAAGTTTCAGTGTAAATGTCACCTCTCCTGGGAAACTTACCTTGATTAGACCAGTTAGGATTCTCATTGACAGACTCTTGCAATTACTACTATAATAAATTAACCACTTTTTAAAATTGTATTTATGCCCCATCTTAAAACATTCCTGTGTACCCAACTTAGGGAAAGACAGATTAAGTATGAAGCAATTATTTCTTACCAGTTTTCTTTCTGGATAATGTATATAATAAATTTCACAAGGATTTACTCTTCTAACTTCTGTATTACAGTCCCTACCATGGTACCTGACGCATAGTAAGTGCTCAGGAAGAATGAGTTTAATAAATTAACATTTGCCTATATGTGAATAGTATATGTTTACAGTGTAAGGCTGCATATATTTTCTTTTCTTATGAATTCTGAAGTATTTGCCTATTTTCCAAGTCTGTTTGGGGACAAAATAACCATTTTTTTCTTCTCACTTTCACAGGATTATACCTTGACAATGTATTTTCAACAAGCCTGGAGAGATAAGAGGCTGTCCTACAATGTAATACCTTTAAACTTAACTCTGGACAATAGAGTAGCAGACCAGCTCTGGGTGCCCGATACCTACTTCCTAAATGATAAGAAGTCATTTGTGCATGGAGTGACCGTCAAGAACCGCATGATCCGTCTTCATCCGGATGGGACTGTCCTTTATGGCCTCAGGTCTGTAGCATCCATTTCAAAATTGAACTTTTTTTTGAATGATATAATTATTGCTTTTTATTGGAGGGGAACATTCTATGCTCTTTTCCTTATTCCTCCTTCAGGTCTACTGATAAGCAGTTAAACCTCCTATCCAGCAGACATCTGATAGCTTTCTAAAGGAGTATGCTTACAAAAGGACTTAGCCCTTGCTAAGACTAAGTTTTTCTGAATATTTTCCAATATCAGCTGCTGATCCTAAAGCTGCTTTCTTTAAGGAGCAGGGATAAACAATACCAAAATAGCTTCTTTAAAATGGAAAAAATATGAATGCCTAATATTTGTTTGAATGTAACAGATGCTATTTCATAAATTGCTCTTAAGCTGCATGAACTGGGTCTGGTCCTTCGATGACAAGAAGGCTTTTTGTGCCCTCTCACCTTCCAAAGAGCAATCGGATGTGCAAATAAAGTCATGATCTCATATATATTAATAATCAGTTTACACTATTAAATGTACCTTTATATCAGAAAAGAATTGTGATGCTTTGCTGTTTGAGTGAGGAGACAGTTTCTTCTTTTAAAGTTTATTTTATATTAGAAGCAGTAGATGGTTTCTTGAAAAAAAAAATGAAGAAAAAGATATCTTACTCTCAATACCTTACAATGTAAAGATTTCTCTGCATAGAGGGGGGAGAAACTCTAAATTCTGAACTGTTCAATTGCCTTTGATCTATTCTGTTTTACTTAACTACGTAGTTACTTTACTAATGACGATAATAGTATCTAGTGACCACTTGTTAGGGGTCACACATTGAACTGAGTGCTTTTAATGTATTTAATATACAGCTAATCCATATAACAAGCTCCTAAATTAGAAGCTGTATGATCTTTATTTTCAAGTAGAGAAAGCAGGGCTGAACCAACTTGCCTAAGATCACCAGGAAAGTAAGCTTTGGAGGCGAGATTTGGACACTGTTCCAAGTTCAGAGCCATAGCTCTTAACCAGTACACTGGGATCACTCTCACTCCCACATCGTTCTTATCTGGAGTCTCTCGTTTTTATTATCTGCTATACTGAATATGCCCAAATGGTGCATTGTGTTAGATCTCCATAAGCCAGCTTCTTTGTTTGTTTATCATATTTGTATAAAAAAAATGGCATTTGACTGACCAGAGAGGGCGGGAGGCAGAGAGAGAGCATGTGTGTATTTTGTGTTAATCACTGATGGTAAAGAGGTGAATTGGATACTGGTTCTGCTCATATACGTGCGTCAGAGAACAGAGAAACCGTGGGGGAGTTAAAATAAGTTGACTGGCGATGTCTGTAAAGATTTGACCAAAGTGGTGTACTGTGAAAGTACTAATGGAAATAATTGTGTTAGCAGATACATTGTGCTAATTGTATTACTTGGAATTAACTACAAAACATATGGTATTACAGAGACTTGGTGAGAGGGTGACCGGTGGGCAGTGAAGGAGATGGAGAATGAAAAGAGATTGCGGTTTATACTTTTTAAGAGTTGAGCACAGAGAGACGTCAGAATTCTGAAGAAGGTAGATGGAGGCATAGAAATAAGTTATTTAGCAGTGAATGAGGTGGAGAGATGACGAGCAAGTAGCAAGCTCTGGCTAAGCACCAATCCCAGTGCTGGATGCATTCTGCCCATTGAATCATTTAATCTTTACAGTAATCATGTAGAAATTACCCTGAGCTCTTCCCGTTTCCTTGGGATACTCACATTTAGAGCAGAGATCAAGTTGTATTCTCTTTTGTATACCCAGTACTAAAAAAGCACCTGCACTGTAAATAAACTCAGTAAAGGTTGTCAGTGAACTTTGAATGCACAGATGCAAAATTGAATGGATAGGAAAATCAACAATCAGAGTGTCTTTGGAATTGAGAGGGAAAAGAAAGGACCAATGGAGATGATAAGTGTCTATTCATATCAGTAAGCCAATAATCATATAAAAATTTGATCGCTGTTCATACTTATTAAGACACACTGGACATAATTGCTGTAACTCAAACTCCCAACAGTAAGAAACCGTCACTCTCCCATCCCCACTTCCCATGGGGGCTGTTGACAAAGGACAGATTCCTAAACAGGTCTGACGTGCATAAAATGAGCACTTCTGGACTGAGAAGGCTCATGAATTGCAATTGTTCTATCAGTTGTGTTGTTAATTTTTAATTTGAAATTGATAATAAGATTTTTCAGGAAAAATATAAGTGTTTCATTCCAATTTTTAATGATAAGTAGTAGAAAAATTTGTTTCATGGCTGGATGTTTAATGCAGACCATCTATCTCCTTATCAATTCCAGGAGGTTCATTTGTGATAAATAAATAAAAGGAATTCAATTAAAATCACCATTGCCAGGGTTGATTCAGCTTTAGCCTCTACTCCTACTTGCCTACCTCCCACCTCAGTCATTCTCTATTGCTGAATGTCTAGTAAGAAATTTATCTTATGTCTTTGTTCAATAGAGGCTGCATTGAAATGACACTTTAGTCATAGTATTAATATCAGCAGCTAATACTTATTAAAGGACTAAACATTCACTTGTCACTGTGTCAGAATTTATATCATATCATTTAATATTGATTTTACCCCTACAAAGCACCGTTGCTTTTTCCCATCTTACATGAGGACACTAAGGAAAGTGCATCTAAAAT
>NW_011888811.1:6509660-6518000 GCF_000151845.1 Pteropus vampyrus
GGAAAGCTTTAAATATCAAGGCACTGATGAAGAAACCAGGTAGAATAAGATTTCTGAGCTGAATGTCATGAATGAATGAATGAGTGAATGAATGAATGAATGAGTTCAAAGCAAAAGCAAAAGACTTAAACTTCCCTTCTGCTGAGATCCACAGAGACTGGCAGGAAGAGATGATGGGGAGGTCATTCAGAGGATCTGAGTAGGCTTCTTCGTAGGGTTTTCTTCAGTGAAATTTTCAGGTATTGAAACATAATGAAGATATAGAAAATAGTAAATTATTAATGCTTGTCAAATTTCATGGTGAATATGTAAGTGTTCATTGTATCATGCCTTCAACTTGTCTGTATACTTGAAAATTTGCATGATAAAATTTGCAAAAGGAAAAATGTGTGTTAGAACCCTAGGAATCTCTGGTTCTCTTATGTAGAAAATATCACTGAAGATTTAAATCTGCAGCCAAGGAATGATATTTTTGATCTCTTGAAGGCAGAGAATCATCTATACTTGACATCTACTTTCAATAGCTGTGTCTGAAAATGAGGCCATTTCACCTTGGAGGATGTGTGGCTCAGTGGGTGGGACCCATGACACAGACAGCCAATCTAGGCCATAGCCCAGCTCTTCAGTTAAAACCTTGGAAACCTCCTTGTGAAATTGTCTTCCTGTAAGGATATGCGGTGCCCATTGCTTCTGACTGCTGCGGGAGCTCTGAGTCTGGCCATGTTGAGATATTATGTTTGGATAGCAGGAGTTTTAAAGATAGTGCCCAGCTACTCAGCAAACTGGCACGAAGGTACACTGGCCTTGGGGAGTCCAGAAAATGGAGATTGAGTTTTAGAAATATGGAATGTATTTTAGACATTCTATGCTAGGTTTTAATAGTCTTTGTTCTGATTAGATTTTTGTTTCCCCACCTCCAAAAACACCAGTGAGCAGCTTACTCTATTATTCTATTGTTCTCCAGGTTGACAGTCATTTTAGAGGTGCTGGGAACAGAGTTCTAATACTGCGCAGAGAGATAAATGGACACAACTAGGCAATACATCAATTTTCTTAACAAAATATAATGATGACGGGATGGATTTTAGTTGGGACTTTTGTCACTGACTTCTAGTTGAACCTTGGGAATCCTCTCCAGGTTTTAATTTCTTCATATATAAAAGGGGGATAAATTATATAGTACCAATTTTTTTTGCAGCCCAGTCATCCTCTGAATCAATGATCCATGAAGGTTAAATAATTGATAAGCTAACATCAGACTGGAAATTAAAATTATATATTTAGAATAGCACAGTATATGGTAGATCGAAAGTGTTCAGTGTTACTTACTGTTTAATAAATGAGTGCTGGAGATATTTAATCAATAAATAGAAGAATGGAACAGGGAAAGCTTTAAATATCAAGTCAGTAGATTTGATGATAGAATTTTATCCCAGTTATCTTTTCATGATTCTGTGAAGTAAGACTCTAGGTTTGTTGTCTAGCATGAGAAGAGTGGGAGTGAGCAAGAGAATTGAAGAGAATGCAAAAGGTCTAGGTCAGGCTTATCTGGAGGGGAAAGGGAGCTGTAAAAAAAAATATAAAGGATGTTCAAACAGTGTTGAGGGCACAGACTTACAGTGGAACCAGTTGTTATCAGCATTGCATTTGGCAGCGTGAGATCAAGAGCAAGGAAATTAGAAGCCTGGCTTGAAATTCAAGTGGCCAAGCAGCCTTTAAAAGCTGCCCAGTAGCCCTAGCCCGGTGCCTCATTTGCAGCGTGCACTCAGTCATTTTCATTTAATGAAGCATAGTGTGGTTTCTCTTAAAACAAGCCTTTCCCTTTATTCGTATCATGTTGTACTACTCATCTGTTTTTTCAACTGATTTAAAGATCTACAGGATACAGAAATAATTTTTTTTTGAAAGTTACGAATAATGCTTTTTTTAAGCTTAAATTTATAGTTTGTGGCTAAATAATAAAATTCTTAAAAATAGATTCCCACCTTCACTTTTGGCTGGTTAATAGCTCAGTTATACCAATTCAATCATAAAATTAAATACTTCCTGTCTTTTATGATACTATTTAGAGACTTCTGTCAGATGATATAGCTAGAGGTGGTGAGAATATCTTCTTGAGAGTAACCCAACTATAGAATTGGTGACACAGGACTTTTCAGTTGACTAAACTGAAGAATTTCTAGTCATTTATAAAGCAAGCATTTTAACCAGATTAACCATATTTTAAAATCATTTTCACAATACTTCAAGGAAAAATGACATTAAAATATAGGATATTGTCAATGATCCCAGCAGAAGTACTAGCAGGTAGAAATCAAGTTTAATCTGGTATTGACATGGCATCATAAAGAATATTACATAGATACAATTCAGACTGTTATTGACTTAAAAAGAAAATATTTATTCACTTTCAAAAGCTAATGAATAATTACACCAGACAGAGAATCAGGAGACCTGCATTCTAGTCTTAAAATTAGTGGTTCTTATAGTTACTCATTTAAATGAGTTCTAAATTTATTCTAGCTCCAAAAATCTCATAGTCCTGTGATTTTGCTAATGTTTGGCATAAATATTTTTAGGACTTCTACTTCATTGTGCATATAGCGATACTTAACATGATATTTCATTGCTTTAGTAGTTGCATTTATCTCCTTGAAAAACATGTTACTGATTAGGAAAATAAAAACAAAATCATTGTATTTGGGTATGCAAGAAAACCTGAGTTATCGACTAATGGCATCTTTATGAACAAAACAATGCATATTTTTATTAAAACTTAGAATTTAGTCCAAATTGTACTGCATATTATCTATGCAAAGTCATTAACATTGTATCATAAGCATTTTATCACATTATTAAAACTCTTCAACAAATACAATTAAAATAAAACTTTTTCTATTATGAAGTGATATTTAACATTGAAAATTTAGAAAATTCAGATAAGGTATGAATAAAATTACCCTTAATACTACCACCAAGAGTTAACCACTAAACCATACCTTGCTTTACACTCTTCCAGATATTTTCTAGATAAAAAAAACATATGGATAGTTTTTCATAAACATGGATTCACATTATTTATACTACTTTGTGACCTTATTTTTTTCTTTAATAATAAATGCATCATAAACGTGTTTGCCATGTCAGTAAATCCTTTCTAACCATTAGTCTTTAACCATTATAGGACATATTTGGGATACAATTCTTTATTTAATATAGGATATGGTTTGTAGTTTTGAGATAAGGTACAATATGTAGTTGTTGAGATAAAATGTAGGACTGCTATTTAAAGTTTATTTAATATTTAGTGCTACAAATTATAATCCTATAGTTGTGCTGTTGCAATTTGTAGTCTCATAGGTTAAATAAATGGCCCAGGAGATGTACTGATGTTGATTTTATTAGGACAGTTCTTATGAAAGGAATGACTTTCTTACTCTTTCAGTAGTAGCTGACCCATCTAAAAATAGCTGTTTGTCATTTGGTGTGAGGGGGGAGCCCTTGACTTCATATGTCTGTATATCTCCCATATGTAACATTAGATCAGAAACATGTCACTTCTGATTAAAGGTTCACATTCTTAAAGAAAGATTCAGCAGGAAGCAGAAGGCAATTCAACCACCTCCTGCTATGTATGTTCTGTCATTGGGAAAATGGCAAAGGATAATGTTAGCCTGTAATGAATTTAGACAGGCAGGGTTTATTAATTTTATCTTCCTCCTCTATTCCTAAAGCTTCACCGCAGGGTATTAGGCAAGTAAATAACTGAGTAGCCATTGCACACTGAAATGTAGTCTATCCAACATTAATATATCAGTTTTTAACTCAGATTTCTTAATTGGTTTAATTTATTTTCATAGAGGTATTAAGTGAATGTATTCTATCAAGCAGAACAGCAGAGATTTTATTAAGGATATCAGTCCTCCTGGCCAAAGTGTGAAACCCGTTTTCTAGATTTCCTCAGTTCTCCTAAGCAGCAAAAATCACCTCATGTACTTCCACCTCTGTGGCATATAATAGGCATATAATATAATTTCGTAGACTACATCCTCTTTAAAGAGCTGTCAGCAATTTTTCGAGGAAATCTTGCTAGTGGTTTTCCCTATAAGATAAAATTATTTAGGGTAAAATAAATTTAGAAGTAATTTCTGACATCTTCAAGTTTATCTCCTTCTTAGAAAAGAAAAAGGAGGTTCAGAGAGGGACATGATTGTGCCCAACATCACAGGGACAGCTAATGGCAAAGGATAGCGTGGAATCCCACTCCTAGCTCACTCCATAGTTTGTTACTCTTGTTGCTGCTGCCAGAGTCGTTTGTTTTCTTGGAGTCATCATTGTCTCCTGAGATCAGCAAATATGTCAAATCTCAATCAAAACTAGCAGCATCAGAATTACACCATTTCCCAGACCTTAGAAATGGAGGCGGTATGTATTTAACAGCCCTGGGAAATAGTCCAGGATTCTTTCTGTTGCCACATTTTTCTTGGTTTTTAGATAAAAACATTTGACGATGAAAAGAAAGTCTGCCCACTTCCTTTTTCTTAAATATTGCTGACTCATCACATTCCGGTCGTCAGTGGGCCTCCTTTACTGCCAGTTGGGTGGATCCCTGTTTGTCCTCATGTCCATCGATTTCGATTAAATGATAGCTGATGTGGCAGCACTGAAATCTAAGTTATGAAAGGACTGCTGCAGAAAAGATGAATTGTCAGAGACTTCAGGGGTTTCAAAGAAGGAAAAAAAAACAGCTACATTCCCAGGGAAGACATGGATCTGACATTGCAGGCTCAAAGAATGAGTACAGTGGCATCACTGGATCGAACCTTGTCTGCAGAAGGAAGAAGCATTGAAACCCATTGAGAACACACTGTTCATAGACTTGTTAATGTCTCTACATACAGCATTGCTGTACATAGCACATTCGGAGGTAGTACTTGAATATTCTCAGATTCGTTAGGCATGAACCCTCTGGATCCTGAGAATATTGTCATCATGGAAAGAAGCCAGATCTTTATTTTATTTGGTTTTACTTTATTTTAAGCAAGGTAGTTCCTAGTGGGTGATTAAAATGATTTCTGTTGTCTATGTGTATGTGTGTGTTCATTTAAGGTTATAAACATACATATATACAGTTTATAGGATTACATATATACATTTTTTCTATTTGTCTTACATTAAGACTGAAGAGCCACAAGAAAGGACTTCCATAAGTCAAACCATGAAAGAATTCAGTGTCCTCAGCATTAGTTTAAAGAAAAAGTTTTCTCTAATCACATTTGGAGTAAATTTTGCACCACCAGATTTCATGAAATCAGTGAATTTCGTTGGCACATTTCGCTGGCAACTTGCTTGACAAAATACAGAGTTAGACTACATGGTCTTTGTAATGAGTTCAGTCATGACAAAGTTTTAATTAGACAAAGACCTGTTCAAAGCAGATATTAATGAACACTTGTTTAATTGAGATAGTTTTAGCAATGGTAGTAGTAGTAACATGTATTGAATAATTTCTATACATCAAGCTCTGAATTATCTCCATTAAACAATCCTGTGAAGGAGGCTACTGTTAGCACCATTTTATAATTGAGGAAACTTAAATTTGGGGGATGATCTCAGTCACCTCCACAGCGCCTGAGAAAACGCAGTCTCTATCTAGGTAGATATCTGTGAACGACTCTTGGAGAAAGGTCCTGAGAACCTTGATGGGAGAGGAAGAACATAGAGCCTAAATTTTCAAGGCCCCTGAAAGGAACCTGTAATAGTCATTCATTTCCCCTCTAGAGAGATTGTCATGGTCATCATTCATAAATAAATGAGAATGACTCTCTCAGTCTTAAACAGGACTCCACAGGAGGGACCTGTGCACTGCTTTTGGGCAGCCCATACCTATTTCAATAAAAACAGCACATTTAGTATAATTCAATATAATCACTCCTCCTTTCATCCTTTATTCTTGAAGGATCTTCTTCTATGCAACTATTTAGACATGAAAGTCATTTTGGTTTCACTTCTCTAAATACCCAAGTTTAAGGAAAAGCAATATGCTCTGTGGTTCATAATTTGGGATACAGGGATTTTGGAATTCTATTCTATTTCAGAATTATACAACCATATTATAGAGTTTCAAGAGGGCCACAGACTAAGGAAAAGCCACCACTGTAAGAATTGATTGTTTCAATTTAATTAGCCCCAAATACAAAGCCTTACTGGAAGTGAGGAGGCCACATGGCTTCTGTGGCTCCTAGAGACTCTGGAGGCCATGTGAGCGTTACCCTGTCCACAGGCTTTTCTGCTGGATTGAAGAAGTTCAATTATTACTTCATAATCCAGGAAGTAATTACTCAAATAACTGATACTCTTTCATGTCAAAGATTTATAGACATCATTCTCTCTTTGAGAGTCTCGCCTCTGACCCTACCATCCATACGCTCATCCCGAAAGGGAAAGCAGAGTGTACTGAGCTGTTGGCCAGGCCACTAACTTTCACACAACCGGAAAAGTGCCTTTGTCTACCAGACCGTTGGAGAAGATCCCAGAGTACACTGAAGAAAATCTGTATTTATTTTCTAGAACAAGTAAAATAGATTTCTTTCATTTGGGGTATTTTTCAGCCTTATTCCCTATGGGGAGGAAAGAAAAGAAGGAGATAAAAAAAAAAAATTACTCAACCTATGGAAATCACCACCTAAGGTTTTTTGTTCATTAAAACTTAGTTTTAATTACTTTTTTGCTAAATGGGTGGTAAGAGAGGATTTCTAGCCCACCCACCTCTATGTACTGGACATAACAAGTAGAGCAATCTTCCCCTTGGAAACCAAACCAGTATAATAGGTTAATGACTCACATCACAGTCACCATATAATGAAATGCACAAGCTATTCTGCTTGTTAGAAGCAACTCATTATCTGCACTCTTATGGACAGAATAAAAGGTGACAAAAAGCTCAATGGCTGTAAGTCCTTGGAGGAAGTTACTAATTCCATGTTGGATTGTTCCCACTAGCCATAATATAGACAATAATTAGGACTTTATATTATAACCACTGTAACAGGCTGACGACTAAGGGAGAATACTGAAAAGACTAGGATAAAAGTTAAAACTTCTTTAGGCATCAAAATACCAGGGGGCATCTGTGCATTTTACATCATTGCAAAGCAAAATGAAAGAACAGAAAAGCACTGGAGTAGCAATAGTGCCTGCCAACTGTTGAGAGTCTGGGTTTGGAATCTGACGGCCTTTTTTCAAGGCCTTCCTCTATCACTTACTAGCTGTGCTCCATCATTCTAAGCTTCAGCTTCCTCATCGATAATATAGGCCTTTACAGTACCTACCTTATAGGATTCCTGGGGGAGTTAAATGAAAGAATACTTTTAAAGCATTTAGTAAAGTGCTGGGCACATAGCAAGTTGTTTGTAAACATTCGTGTATTCTAACCTTGACCCCTTCTGCTGTTTGCCGTCATGATTAGCACGGGATAATATTTGGTGGTGTAAATACTTATGAAGCAACACTGTACTAGCTTGACATACAGACGAAGCAGGATAGGACAGTAGCCAGGCTCTAGAATTTGTTTTTATAGGCTTTGTGCTTTTTAAAAAAGTTATTTAACAACTCTTGATTAAAAAATACTAATATCATTTAACTTATAAGAATGTGGTCAGAATTAAATAATAGAAGCCATGTGAAGTATCTGGCACACAGTAGGTACCCAGTAAATAATAACTGTTATTGTGACTATGATGATTAGTATAGTTACCGAGATAATTATAATAGTAGAAATTGATTGGGTACATGCTGTGCATCATGTACTGTGCATCATGTACTGTGCATACACTGTATCTCCTAATCCCCAAATAATCCCATCTGCTAAATACTAACATTTCATTTTCAAAGAGAGGAAACTGAGAATTAAACAAATTCAGTGCTTGTTCAAAGCAGCTCAACTCTAAGTGTCTAAGCTGGGAACAGAATCCAAGCCTATCTGACTCCAAAACCCATACCCTTCATGTTTTAACAGGTTTAATACAGAGAAATGACCAAGTGCATGGACTGGGAGGTGGCAGCACAGACATGGACATACCCAAATAAGACTAATAGTTTACTACAGTTACTTATTTAGGAATGTCTGTGTAGCGTTCCAGAAGGAAGCTTGAACAAATCCTAGTAGCTCTGATTTATGTTTAATGAAACAGGGCCATTGTAGTCAACTAACTTGCTGAACATTTAATTCAATTATGCATTGCTCCATCCAATCAGCTACCAAGTAGCTCTTGTTGCTCTAGGTGGGGAGTGGGGGGTGCAAGAGTGTGAGTAAACTAGACATAGTCTCTATCTCCAGAA
>NW_011888811.1:6519742-6521660 GCF_000151845.1 Pteropus vampyrus
AAACAGTGTTTTACTCTGAAAAGCCAAGTTCCAAATAATATGGATAAACAGACATTCCAATTTGAAGAACTTAAGATTCTGAAATCACCTGAAAGGCTGAATTTAGTCTGTCACTGGATAAGTTTTAGTTTCAGTGTTTATTTTATTTTATAGCAAACATCTCAGACATCTTAGGCAAGGAAGAGGCTGTTATCCTGGTTACTTTTCCTTTCTTTGTGATTTTGCTCTTTTCAGTTGATGCTCAGACTTCTGGTTTTTTTTTCCATCATAAGTAGGATGCTTGGCTCAATTTTTTCTCTTGCGGTATTTTAAAATTGCGCAAAATCAAGCTACCATCATTCAGTGACAACCTTCTTTAATTTCAAAAAGCTACCTTGCCCTTGCAAGTTTTTAGTTTCACTAGGCATGGGTAGAAAAAAAAGCATAAAATATACATGAAACCAAGTTTACAAGAGATCATTGCCTTAGTTTCTGTACTGAGACCTGGTAGGGGTGGGGGAAGGGCAGGGGAGGGATTGATTCTTTGTGCCAGTTGCTATAAGCTATTGCAGACACAATTTTGTTCAAGAGAATTTCAGGGTAAGGGCTTCCCTGTGTCAACAGCATTCACTTCAAACCAGACACTGAACATGAATGTTTTCCTTATGTGAGCCGTGACCTTTCTGTACTTTAAAATATGGCTTCCAAGTCCTAATTTATTTTCCCCACTGCTCTGTGGTAAAGAGAACTGACCGATTCAAGAGATTTGGGGACACCAGACTTCTTGACTTCTCTTGATAGTACCATCTGCATGAACAGATGGGAAACATGTCATAGGGCTAGAGGGGGACTCCAAGATCACAAACACACAATTAAAAAAAAAAAAAAACACACACAGGAAATGAAAAAGGAATGTGATGACAGGATAGAACAGATGAGTGCCAGTGGCTGGGAATTCTTTGCCATCTGACCCAGGTAATGGTCACTGAGTGGCTGCCACCAGTGGAATCCAAGGGTCTCCAGGACAGTGATGCCTGCATGTGGGACAAGGCAGAATGCTCAGACTGGGAATGTGCACACACCTCCTTTGCTCTCTCTGCTGACAGGAGCTCTCTGGTGCTGTTAGTTAAAATCTCCCATAGTGTATAGCAAGGTTTATAATTCCCATTAAGCTTTCCAGGTGACCATTGGCCAGCAAAACGGCTGCTTCAGTATTCTGGTTGTAGAAGATTCTACACAAGACAGGATGTATCGTTGTAAATATGTCCTTAAATTGATACCGAGCATATACTTTGTTCGTGATATTTTATTTATTTTCATATTTATTTACTTCATTCATTCATTTGCTAATTCAGTCATTCATTTTAATTCACATTTATCGAGTAGTTATTTTGTGCCAGGCACACTATACTAAATGTTTTACCTGCTTTAACTCCAGTAAGTAGGTATTTTTGTGCAGGAGGAGAGTGAACCTCAGAAAGGTTAAGTTGCATGCCTAAAGTTACACAGTTGGTAATGGCAAAGATGAATATTGGATCCAAGTCTATTGGACTCCTGAAGTTGCAACTCTGCATTGCTCCTTTTACTTTTCTCTAAAAATATGACATTGTAATTGACAAAAAATTAGTCTTCATATTTGAAGATAGATAATGTGTGGATGACTTTTCTTTCTTAGCTATAGCTTATCTGTTGTAGAAAAGAATATATAAATTTAAATTCCAGCCACGAATTCTAAGACATCAGATTTCACTGGGCTACTCTTGCCTCCTTCGTAGTGGTTATAAATCCTATCTGCCTTTAAGATGCATAGCTACCTATCAAAAGATTATTAAAAAAAAAAAAAAAAAAAGTCTTCCAAGTAATTAGCTTGGTGTGCACATGTGCGCGGAGGAGACAATAACACGTAAACTGAGACCTGAGTGAAGATGTTGAGTTAATC
>NW_011888811.1:6521710-6544879 GCF_000151845.1 Pteropus vampyrus
TTAATTCACATTTATCGAGTAGTTATTTTGTGCCAGGCACACTATACTAAATGTTTTACCTGCTTTAACTCCAGTAAGTAGGTATTTTTGTGCAGGAGGAGAGTGAACCTCAGAAAGGTTAAGTTGCATGCCTAAAGTTACACAGTTGGTAATGGCAAAGATGAATATTGGATCCAAGTCTTTTGGACTCCTGAAGTTGCAACTCTGCATTGCTCCTTTTACTTTTCTCTAAAAATATGACATTGTAATTGACAAAAAATTAGTCTTCATATTTGAAGATAGATAATGTGTGGATGACTTTTCTTTCTTAGCTATAGCTTATCTGTTGTAGAAAAGAATATATAAATTTAAATTCCAGCCACGAATTCGAAGACATCAGATTTCACTGGGCTACTCTTGCCTCCTTCGTAGTGGTTATAAATCCTATCTGCCTTTAAGATGCATAGCTACCTATCAAAAGATTATTAAAAAAAAAAAAAAAAAAAGTCTTCCAAGTAATTAGCTTGGTGTGCACATGTGCGCGGAGGAGACAATAACACGTAAACTGAGACCTGAGTGAAGATGTTGAGTTAATCGAGCGAAATCGTGTGGGGAAGAACAGAGGGAAGGGATTCCAGATGAAGGGAACCACACGTGTGAACAATGGAAGTAAAGGAAGAATGGCAGGTAAAAGAATTTTAGAATGGCTGGAGCATCGACTGTGTGTGGCGGGGGGGGGGGGAGGCGTTTTTGGGAGTTGGGTTCCTTTGGCCGGGGAGGAGGGGCTTTTGTTGGTAAGATTTGGGGAGTTTGGACTTTAGGGCAAGGGAAGCCATTGAGCATTTTAATCGAGGGTGAGCGCATGATCTAATGTGTATTGCATTTACTCATGTATTTTATGACTCAATACAATTTAAAATCTGAGTTCTTAGAACTTGACTACAAATAGATTTATCATTGCACTGAAAATCTTCTGAAGTTAGTTACAAAACATCAGTTGATAAAATAATACATATAAGTATTTTTGCAGTGTAATATTAAATTTTTCTCATTTCAGAGAGAAATCTGGGTGTACTTCCTGCATGAATCCACAATACATTTCCCTGATATTTAGAAAATTCATGCATTGGGAATTATTTTAAAATATTATGCTACAATTTAAAAACACAGGAAGGGATGGTTGAAACAGTTCAGTAATATTTTCATCATAATAAATATTAAGCATTTAGACAGAGAATTGGCATAAATTCTTAGGAAATCTGTAACCTTCTCTAGGAAATATAACTTTTTTATCATAAAGGACTGTCAAACAGATGAATGATACTTTTATTTAAGTATATGGAAAGATAAATAAATTATTGTTTCATAATACTTTTTTCAATATTTAAATACATTGACAGAGAAACATCCTGCAAGGTTCTTCTGATTGTAAATAATCTATAAATATACTAAGAAAGTATTTCTAGGAATGATTGTAATAAAGTTAAGAAATATTTAGTTAATAATCAGAAATCGATGAGAAGACAGTAATTAGGAAAAATAATAAGGAGCATAATTCTCATGGTTTTCTTGTGGCCAAAGGCAGTATCTGTCAAAGAATTGCCGGAAACTGTGTAAATTAGTAATAGTGATTTTTGCCTCAACATTTTGAGTGTCATACTCTGTCTTTTCTCTTTCCATGGATGGAAAAACATTGGGTATGTTTTCCATGAAGAACTTCTTAACAATAATACATGTTATAGCTTATATGTATATTTTTCTTATTTCCCAGCTTTACTGTGCATCTTCCTTCCAAATTGCCCCACATAAGTAAGAAAACCATACAGGTAGTCCCTCTGAGCCCATCTTATTCAAGCACTTGCCACATAATGTGAGATGATTTTGCTACTCCCGTTCGCAAAAAGTATAAGCATGAATCTCAAAAGTAAAGTTGAATGAAAAAAGCTAACATAAACTAGAACATACTCTAATATTCCTTTTATATGAAGTTCAAAATGAGGCAAAACTAATCTGAGAGAAGTACAGGCAACGGTTACCTTGTGGGAGGGTCGTGCCTGGAAAGACCATCAGGATGGCTGCTAACAAGCTGGAATGAATCCACATCTTCAACTGGGTGCTGTCCCTCAGGGACACTCCCCAAAAGTCATCAAGTTATGCAGTTATAAATTGAGCACCCTTCTGGATGTATGTTTCAATAAAGTTTTTAAAAACAAAGTATTTCAATATAGAGTTATAAAGTTTGAACCCTTTTGTAGAATGGGTGACATATGGCCAAATCTGCCCGTAGGGAGCATGTGAGTGACTCTCAGAACTGTAAGAGTTCCAGGACACTATCTCTGTAAGATCTCTTAAAGGCACTGCTTTTTACTTTATTTGATTTTTCATTGCACCGATAACCCATAAAGGTGTCCATTTGACTTGAAAAGAGTTATTTCACTCAAAAAATGGAATAAGCTCTTCAGTATACATTATGTTCATCTAATTCCAACAATGTTCATAAAAAAAGAGCAAGGAACAGTCCAACCAATATGTGAAAGCTTGTTATGATTTTGGTCTTGTATAACTGATATCTATGAAACAAGGCCACAAACTCAGACCTCCACAGGGCTGTAGCTGGGGCTGGGTGGATTAGTGAGTGAAGAGAATCTGGAAAGGCATAATAGGGAAGAATGGGCACTTAGAGAAACTAGAGAATGCATGTGCTCCTTAATGGTATTCGGGCTCTCATTTTTATAGCCATGTGCTGACCAGTTGAAATAAGTTGGTCACATTCAGCCTGTGGTCCAATAGTTTGGCCCATACAAAGTATTATTCTCTATAACCAGAGGTCCCCAACTTTTTTGGCACCAGAGACCAGCACTCCTAGGATAACCTAACGCCTGACGATCTGAGATGGAGCTGAGGTGGTGATGCTAGCGCTGGGGAGCGGCTGCAAATACAGATGAAGCTCTGCTCACCTCTCACCTGCTGTGCGACCCAGTTCCTAACAGGCTATGACCAGTACCAGTTTGTAGCCCAGAGGATGGGGACCCTTGCTCTCTATGACTTGTTCCTTTAACAGAGCATGGCCCTGTGTTTCAGACAGGTTAAGCACTCGCAACATTTTTATTGAACATTTTGAATGCCAGCCTTATAAATGGTACCAGTTTAATATCTACGTAAATCAAATATTATACTAATTATGCTTTAAATATAAAATAGTATTTTCCAGAATTGAGAAAACTGAATATTCACCTTAAGAAATTACTAATTTTAGATATTTATTTTCAAATGAATCTGAAGATGGAAATACTATATTTCTTAATGCATCTCTTCTTTTAGGGACCCCATTATTAGAGAAAAAAGTATAAAGATTATACAGGGGAATTCTAGAAACTTCTCTTTATTATTAAGTGGTTTGGCTACATAGTTTCTGTAGGATACTTTACTAGTTGTTATGACAAACACAAAAGGTTTATTAAAATGGGGTATACTTACTATGTCCCCTGTTGTCATGGTGGCTACTATCTGATGGAACTTTCCTGCTAACTATATAAAAGGAAGATCTAAACATGAATTTGCTGTTCTAAACCTGACATAAGTCATTTGACTTTTAATATAAAAACCCATCATACTATCCATTTGTCCAAAGCATTGATTGCAGTATTTTTTTTTGCAATAGTATTTTTAGTTGCTCTCATTTTTTTCTCTTAAAAAAATATTCTACTTTTCCTCTTGACCTCCTTCAGAGTCTTAAAATAGATTATAGTAGCGATGATAAGAGCAGTTAACATGTATTGAGTACTTAGGCTTTGCAAATGATTGCTCTAAATGCTTCATAGACATCATTTTATTTGATTTCTCAATAGCACCACTATAAAGTAGACATTTTTATGTGGATAAAAATGTCTACTTTACAGAAAAAATTGAGAGTTAGAGGATTTAATAATATCCCCAGTGTCACAAAGCTGGAAATGCCAGGTCTTGATTTAAATCCAAGACTGGTTCCAAATATTAGCCCACCTCTTTTCCAAAAATGCTAATTTTGCATCTTTTGAAGTCACAGTTATAAATGCAGGAGAACTCTTCTATTACAAATCTTGGTATTTCCCCAATTCATCAATTTTCTCAAAAATATACAGCTCATTTACTCAAACTGTATGAACTGACTTTAACTCACAATTCTTCTATATTGCATTATAAAAGCAATTGATCTTAATAACAACAGGATGTGCAACCTATCCTTACATATTTCTGCTTTAACATGGCCTGAATTTTTCACCAACCCATATTATGTGAGTACTTAATTGGCTGTTATCATTCTGACTTTTAAATTATACTTCCCAGGGAAGTTGACCATAAATACTCATATCAGAACATTCACTTCTAATCTTTAAATCATTCCTTCCTTTCCTGACTTTCTTACATCAGTATTTTAAAACCAAGTTTCACTCAAGCAGTTGTGATAGCATATCATCAAGTTATCCAGTCCCATGTCATGTTCTAGCAACTCTGTAATGCTTATCATTATTATTTCCATTTTAAAGACAAGTAAAGTCCCCTCCTCAAGTGACTTCACTAGTCCCCTCCTCAGGTGACTTCAGTAAATACTGGTGCTTGTGCCTGAGTCTGAATGACGCCCCAGACAGGTCCTTTCTACTGCACTGAAACCAAGAAAAGAGAACCAACACTTGTACTTTCTTTTTAAATTTTTATTTTGACTTGTATTCGTATGCTACATTGTTTACTTTGAGGCCGTAATGAAAAATAATCTAAAATTTGAAGATATGTATTAGCTAAATGAAGTTGCACTGAACTCTCACAGATGTCCTGGCTTTGTGAGCACACGGCCCCAGAGGTCCCATGCTGGCTGGCACAGAGCACTGGCCTCCAGTGAGTTTTAGCTGAGCCTTAGATAAAGCTGCCATTGGTTCAGAACCCAGCGCTGCCGCTAGCTCTCTTTATGTGTCAGTTAAGCCAAGTCGCTTAATATCTCAGAGACTTCCTTTCCTCCTTTATAAAATTACAGGTGAGAGCAAGTGCTGCCTACCGCCAGCCCTCAAGACAGATGAAACTTATGAATGTATTTTATTTGACCAACACAGTACTTTTAAAAATTAAGACATTTCATTTTAAAATATGTATTTCCTAATTATCTTTTTTTAAAAATCTAAAGATCAAAAACAAGGGGTTTTACTTCCTACGTGGCAACTATCATATCAGCTGACCTGAGAAGTGACACCTGGTTCAGACAGGTATTTTCTTTCCTGGTCACCACAGTCCCCATCATTCCCTGTTGTCCTATGTTGAGACTACTGCACACACTACAGAGGCCAGAAGCTTGACTCACTAGACATCTGAGTTTGTGCCTCGTTTAAATTTAAGTATCTTAGAATATTATCACTGTTTCGTGTTATGTCATACAACACTCTGCAGTATTCAGTGGATTAAAGTATAAGCTAGTTTGCTGAGAACTTAAGTTTAACAGCTGCTTGCCTTCATTCTGCCTTTCACCAAGCATAAATCTCAACTAGTTTGCTTACCTCTCAAGACAACCTATCCATTTTGCCTAAGTGCCCTGTCTCTGGGCATGTGCTCACACCATGCCATGCTGACTGGAAACCCTTCTAGCTACACTCTGGCAAAATCACATTCATCCTTCATTACCTAGCTGATAGCTCATTGTCCCTGCAGTGACTGTTTAAGCTTCCAATCACCTTCTTTACTGGAGTTCTTATAACATAAATTATATTTAACACATGCCTAATAAAAATGAATATAAATAAAAATGAATATAATTATTTTATGTATATAGCTAAAGTTTATAGGAATTATTTAGCATATTCCATGCTAAACAATTTTTATGTATTGTTTCAGTTCTTAACATCCATATTAAGAGGTAGATATACTTATTGTTGTCATGCTATCATTACTGAGGCTCAAAGAGGTTAAATAATGTATCCAAGATCACAAAGCTGATATCTTCCTACATCAGTTTATCTTGTATCTGGGCTTTGATTTTTAGGTTCTTAAGGTCACAGATCACATCTTAATAGTTTTATAAAATATATTTTCTCCATGGTTTAGCAAATAGAATGTAGGCACTCAGTAGATTCATTAATATTGGTCTACTCTCTTATTGTCATTCATGTATATTACAATTCAAGGACTTAATACCTTTCTCAAACTTGTTGACCGAGTTATAACAGACTTACAAAATTTAGGTTTTTAAATTTATACATTATCCAATTCAAAATCCTTATATAGTCTTTAACTCCCTAATGGTAGATTAAGAACTAGCAGCCATTAGCTTATTGCATTGTATTTCTCTCAGAGATGGCATACAAAGGTATATTATTCAGGTGGAGGTAAGGAGTTGGCTAAGAAAAGGAGGCTATATAGAAAGCAAATATAAAATCAGATGTGTCAAAGTGATACAATACACCTTAATCACTTAAAAATATTGCTCTAGAAATAATTACTCATTAGCAACATTATAGTGTTACACCACCACAAATGTCTTAATTAATGCAAACTCTGAGTATGAAAATTATAACCAACATGTAATGTTGCATCTGAGTGCTCTGAGGATAGTCTTTAATGGTTTTCTTAGTAATTATCTGACATAAATATATCTTTACCTAGCGCTTGTTGTCATTAAGCAAGAGCTGAAAGACTTTAGTGTTTATAGGCTGTATTACAACTCTTTATTTAATTGCATTTAGCAACTCCTCAAGTTACCGTGTTTTATTAAGCTAATATCAATTACAAGCCAAATTCGCAAAGGTATGCTGAGGCTGCAAAGGATGTAGACGTTTGCTTCAGTTGCTGAAAATTGAAGATAGAGGCTACTTTAGTGAACCAGAAAGTGCAGCCTGTCACTGACACCAACCATCCTTGTGCCGTGGTTACTCCTGCCTTCATCACTGTGACAGATGAGCCTATTCTTTACACATCTGCTCCAGAAGGGGAAATCTACCACCTACCCTAGAGAGCCAGTTCGTTATTTTACAGCCTTCACTATCAGCCAAGTCATCTTTCTATTTAACCTAAATCCTCCATGTCCTTCATGGTAGAATTTATGACCGTAGCTTCCTGTTTGTTCCATAGCAGAAAATGCGAACATCCGATCATCACTCCCTTGAGCCCTCCATATAAATAGAGGCTGTTATTAAATCTATCAGTCGGCTCTCTCTTCTCCAGCTAGAACAGTAGAGCTCATCCAGCCATTTGTTAAACAATTAATTGAGTTTTATATTCAATAATATTTTACTGATTTATGAAGACATTTTGCCATATATTTTTTTTTTTTTCTAGAGTGAGAAAACCAGGATGGCAAGCTGGAGAAAATATTCACAGGGCAGCTCTTCTTAAACTCAGTTGTGTACCCTCCCATTCTCCAGCTCTGCTCCCATCTCCCAGCTTGGATGCAGTGAAATTGTTCATATAAAAACAGTGTTACACACCTTTTCCCTTATTATAAATTTTCATTTTTTTATCCAGGAATCAAGTGCACTTGTTTTCATCTTTTTCTTTTTGTGATGTGCCATAGTAATATTTTAGTGATCTTTATTGTAAATTGTCTGTCATTTCCATGTGTTTATGATCTTTTTGTGTGTGTGAGCCTTTTCTGTTTCTTTGAAGCTGCAGTTTTATTATGATGATTCATTTTATTCTGCTTTAATTCTTTACTCAGCTGAGCTTTTTTACTCAGTGCACTGTCATTGGTCTCCGTGCTCATGTATATGAGTCTTACATTAGTTTGCCAAGCACTGCGCTCACCACTCCTCACGATTATATGTCATGTCAGGATAGACATCCTTTTACATGCTTCTTTGTCCTCTTCTCTGATTGTTTCCACTGATAAACCCATAAGAATAAAATTACTGTCAAATATGTGAAAGATTCTGATGTCCAAATCAGTCCTTATAAAGGTTAAATCAATTTATATTCTTACCAACAATTGTGCAGCCCGGTTTATTTATATTCTCACCAGTTACTACATTTGAGAAAAAAATAAAACAATTTGCTAGGCAGAAAATGTTAGTCCATTGTTCCTACGAAAAATGTAGGGTATGTTCTCAGCATAAACAATATGTCAAAATCAATTCCAGGTGGATTTAAGAATTACTGTAAAATTTGAAACCATGAAACAGAAATATAGTGAAATCTTTATCTCATCTCAGGATGGAGTAGGATTGTCCAGACATGAAGCAGTTTAAGAAACAAAAATGTAAATGGTTGATAGCTTCGATGACAACAAACTAACATCAATAACTCAAATGAATCACTAAGTAAAAGAGAAACACTCCCTAGACCAAAAACTGCAAAGTACATGAATTAACAATTGACAATGAAAGAAATTCAAACTTCTTTTTAAATATCGAAAAACTTTCTTGTAATCATAGCTTTCCAAAAATGGAATACATTCCTTTTGGAAAGAATGAGTTCCAAGTCATTGGAGAGACTCAAGTTAGAGCAATGATTGTAAAGATCTTATGGAAGGATTTTAATCATCAGAAAGTTATTTGTGTATAAATGATATATATGAATAGTATTTAATCATCTTTTCTACCTTAAGAATACATAATCAAATGATGACATTTCCACCAACATTTTAGTGGCATAGGAAATTTATTGAAGTGCCTACATTTGGTACCGTTAGCATGCAGACCAACATTTCCAGCCCATGGAATGTTATTATCTTGTGTATTATAAAATGTTCTTCTATACAAACAAATGCTACTGCAAATAGAATAAATGATTAACGATACATAGTCCTGATGGAGACTAAAGCAGACAGGGAGAATTTCCTCTGCTGTTTTCAGAGAGAAAAGCAATACATGTTCATCATATAAACAGTGAAATTACAGAAAATATAAGAAAATATAAAGCAACGATATTTTCACTGTTTATTTTAGTATACTTTTAGTCATTTAACTGTGCACTCAATATACGTTTTTAAATAAATTGTGCAATTATGCAATTTACATAGATTAAAATACAATTTGTGTAAATCACTGCTTTCTAATATACAATTTTCTCTTTAATAAAAATCAAGAACACTTTTCTGTGTCCACACTCAAAGTATTCCTTTTACCGCATTATGTAACTAAATCAGAATGCTTTTAAATATTCATATATGTGATATAGAATATATTCACTTCTTGTTTAAAGTTATACTTAACATTCTTGTATATAGTTTTACATTATTTTGTTTTCAAATTAATTTCTTAAAGTGGAATTTTAGGAAAGAAGATTTGCACATTTTGTGGGTTTTGATTAATGTTCTACCATCCAGGAAGTTTGTACCGATTTGAAATTCTATCAGAAGCATCTGTGAGAGAGCGTTTCCTTGCAGAATCTGTAGTACTGGATATTGTAATTTCTTTAAATTTTTGCCGACTAGATAATCAATAATCATAATGGCTTAATTTGTATTTCTAATACAAATTTGTAATTTCTAATTGTGGTAAGCATTTTTCCATGTTTTTGGTGCCTATTTTATGTTAAAGACTTAACTCTTAAGTAGTAAAAATACCATTGTTGACCTTAAATAGACAGCCAGATAATTCTTCAGCAAAATGTGTTTATTTGAGAACAAAGAATTACATCTTAGGTCAGGCAGTCTAATGGTGAATCACTCACAAGTCCAAAAACCAAAGGAGAGAAAGGTTCTGTTATAGTGGAGTGGGGAGTTGAAGGGGGCTTTTGTAAACAAAGAGCCCGTTGGAGGAAAGTGGGAGTTTGAAGTGTAGTGGATTTTCATTGGCTGAGCTATTTTTGTAGGAGAAGATCCTCTCCCCTCCTGCTAAGGCAGTAGAGAGACAGCCTCCTGCCGGAGATGGAAAGCACACCCTTCCTGTTTGGAGTAACTGATGAGTGGTGGGGTGTCAGAGCTCACCCCACAGGCACTTCCAACTCCAGTTTAAACGAGGTTTCTGCTGACTAATCTTTACATCATTTAGATGGAATCTTTTTGCCATTAGAGACTGTAATGATGAAAGGCCTGAGACTACGTTGTTTGTGGATTTTATTGGTGTCAGAAGTACAAGCTGAGTTGCCAGTATGTGATAGGAGGCAGCTCTGAATAATTTATTTTTCATGTTTAAAAAATAACAGCAAAGTAACAGCAGTAAAACCTATTTTACTTTTCTGGTTAAGGCCATCACAGTTGCAACCATGCACTGCAGTGAAAATCTGTGTGAGGGTGTGTTCGAGGCAAAATCAGTGTTTCCCACTGAACTTTCAGCAAGTGCTCTAACTCAAGAGAGAGAAAAAGGTTAAACGGGCATTTCTTTTCCTCCAACATCCTATGTCAGTTGCTCAAAGAAGTATGTGTGTGTGTGCGTGCGTGTGTGTGTGTGTGTGTGTGTGTGTGTGTGTGTGTAGCAGTAGTAGTAGTAGTAGTAGTAGTAGTAGTAGTGGAGGAGGAAGGTGATTTACAGGCCATTTCAGTCCCATGTGGATTGGTAGCAGTGTACCTACTTCGATAATGATATTCCTACTAGAAAGTTCCTGTCACTGGGCAAACATCCTACATTGACATCTCCCTTTGTCCAGTCTTGCTTCTTTCTTCTTTAACAGATAACGATCCTCAATGAGCATGCTTCAGGGTCTGCTTCTGGGAAACCCAATGTTAGAAAGACCCTAAATCTACTAGGGAAATAGAAAATATCAAATAAATGTATACAAAGGATAATTTTAGATAGTAGTAAGTATTATGAAGGAAATAAAACAGGACGAGGCAGTGACCAGTGGCGCAGGAGCTAAGGTAGAGGGAGAAAGCTTCTTGGGTGGGCAGTAGCTTACTGAGACTGGACCCCTGTGAAGGAGGCAGTTCATGTAAGGTGGAGGGGACCTTCGTCCCTCATCCCTAACATTTCAACTTGCCATGCAGAGGGCCTTCGGATTCTTACTGTCTTTTAGCATCAACTCCGCTTTAAGCAAATCGTGTTACAAGGGCATGTCTTTGCTTTGGCTAATTGGTAATATCAGTTCAGTACAGAATAAAGATTTAAAAAAAACAAAACAAAAAAAAAAAAACAAAAAAACCAAGATAAAGGTCCCAGGAATTAAATGCTTCTAATTTTCTTGACAGCCTAACTGAAAAACCTCAGATTTTAAATACATTTCTATAATATATTCTACCAGTCTGGGGCCCGACAGGAAACAGATGGCGTACTGAAAATGAGATAATTTGAGGAGAATGTAATAAAAAGGCAATTTACAAAGAAACAGAACAAGCACCCCCTTCCTCCCTCCCAGAGACAGGATCAGCAGGTTGCCCTCCGCTCCCTAATATCACAGACTTGAAGTGGAAGAGAAGGGAATGGTCAGGGATGAAGCCCGGGGAACAGAGCCCCTGACCTCACTCTCCTCTCTCCCCCAGACTCCTGATCTGCTCCCCATTGGCCAAATTCAACCCAACGCCAGAGAACCAGGGAGGCAGTTTTTGAAGTCTGTACAATTTAGACGCTAGAGCTACAGAGTTTGGTGGTGGAAGGTGGAGCTGGAGAGGCAAAAGAAGACATCCAGCATGTGTAGTTTATATTTAAAAATAATACCGGATGGGATTCGGAAGTTATGATAGCAGTCCCAGCTGAGGTTATAGCCTCAGTCTGTCACTGGCTAACTATAAATCAATATCTGTAAGCCACTTTTATTTGTTAAAAAAAATTAATGGCTAGAATAAAACTGATGAACTTATTCTGAAATGCTATGACTCTAATGTGTCACAAGTCAAAATATTTTAAATTCATTTTAATGTAACAGGAAATATCTGGCATATTTAATCATTGTTTTATATTATGAAAACAAACAAGTAAAAATCACTGTTGAAATAATGAGTCCCAGCTCTCTGTCTTTCTAGTCGGTAAGTGACTGATTGAATTAAAGCTCTTACGGTGACTTGAAATCAGATTTTAGTTGTTAGATTATGAGTTAAAAAACAGAATGATTACTTTTTTCTCAAGGACTCAGACTGCCTTCAGGACAATCTAGAATAGATGATATTCTCATTCTGAGATAAGCACAGGATTTATAGATGAGGCCTTAAGGAATGTAATATGGGAGATCTTGGTAGAAAGTGAATGACTAGACAAGAATAATAAAGGCTTAGATTGCTTTGGCCATATCTATTACTATTTTTTGAGTAGGATTTATATGCTTACGCAGTAGGATTTTGTTAGAATACTGACTGCTGTTTGGATTCCACAGGCATGTTATTTAAGAAAATGTCTTTCATAGTAGTACCTGAGTTTTTAGCAGAAGCCCTTTAATAGTCACAGTATCTTGACAACGGATAAGGTTCTAAAACAGCAGAGTCACAGAAGGCCAAACAGCTGCAGGAGAGTACAAATAGCTCTAATCTGAAACACACGATTTATCAAATGGGAACATGATTGCTAGCAATCTTACTTTTTTTGGTGATTACAAAGTTGATCTTAGTAGTACATGTGACTCTATATGAGGACTTGTAGAGAGCTTTTACAAACAATTATGCGTGAGTGTTGGAGATTTTAATTTAAGCAGAAGGCCTCTGCGGAGGCGAATGAAGAGCATAGGCCGGGAGAAAAGCACTGAGGGAGACCTTCAGTCGGAGGAGAATGTTAAGTGGGAGAGCTTAAGGAGAGGCCTGCATTCGCGTGTCTGGGGTAGACTCATCTACATAATTGACTCAAACAGAATGAACAGCTGTGAAATACAGCATTTGAATGTGTGGGTAAAACAAAATTACAAGATATACAGGGTCACAGAACATGTGGCTTATTTTCATAAGATTATTAAATTTCTAAGCTCATTTGGGATGTAAGAAACCAGCCAGTCCTCTAGAGAAGATAAATGACTTTATCAAGGTCTACTAGCTAACTAGTATTAGCATACTAGTTAGGGACGTGGACTCAAGTAAAAACATCCTTAATGTAAATCCCAACTCCACCGCTCACTCTGTGACTCTTGAGAAAATCATTCTACCTTTCTGCCTCAATTTTCTCATCTATACAATGGAAATAATAGGATATTCCTTGTATTAAATGAGATGATACATTTCTGTAATACTAGATGGTGTCTAAAACTTAGTAAGTGATCAATTAATATGAGAATGCCAGAGTTGAATCACCTAACTCCTACAGCAATGTTCTATCTACTCTAGAAAAAGCAAGAGCATATCACAAGAGGAATATACATGAGAAATAAGTTTCCTAACTAAAAATAGTTGTGAGACACAAAAATACATCAAAACTTATTGAAATATAAAAGCAAAAAAATTTAAGTACCTTTGGGGGAAGTGACTCAGATGTGCTCATTAAGGTACAAAATGCCAGGCATAAAAACAGTCAGGGATATAAAATGCAGCATAGGGAATAGTTAATAATGTAGTTAATAATATTATACTAACTATGTATGGTGTCATATGGGTACTAGACTTACTGGGGTGATCAATTTGTAAGTTATATAAATGTCTAATCACTGTGTTTACACCTGAAACTAATGTAAGTCAACTGTAATTGAAATTCTTTAAAGTTATTTTTTCAAAAAGCAGATGAAGGAAACAAAAGATATGTTCTTTAGAACTTTTCAAAATTTCAATTCGTACTCTAATGCTTAAATTCAGTATTTGGATCTTTTCTCCCCCAGCTGAAGTTTTTAATTAGTTTGTTTTACAGCTAGCAAAAATGTATATCAATATATATTTCTTTGGTAATTGATCTTTTTTAACATCCTAATTTTTCACTGGTAATGATGCCTATTAATGCTGTAAGATTCCTTTATCCTTTGTAATTAGAATAAGTTGTACTTTTAAATAAATATACATTTTGGACAAAGTAAAAGCATACTGTGAAATAAAACAATGTTTTGAATATAGTTGGGGATAAGGCATCTAATTTTCTTTAAAAAAAAACAAAGTTGTTGAAAAAGCGATATTTTTGGAATATGAATGGTTATCTAGATACAGAAATCAAAGTTGAGTTCAAATTCTCTTATAATCTCTGGATGAAATCCTGACAAGTTTCTTACATGTTAAGGCTCATATTCTACCAAGTATTCTAGCTCCTGAAGCCACCTCAGAGTCTGCTGAAAGACTGGAAACATGTCACATTAATTATGATTCTGAGTTATTTCCTATTAACTGAGAAGCAAAGGCAGCTATTATTACTTATTAACTAACTACCTTTGGTCATATTCAAATTTGGGGTAATATGGTAGCACCATTAAATCTCAAGTGACACCATAACACATATGTTATACTTTGGTACAAAATGCTGGCATAGCGATTGTATTTCTTGATTTTATAGATGCCTTTCAGAGATGGTTTTAAGCTATGCAAAATATTTAATTTTCTTACTCTGTGTAAGGATTTTATAGCACCAGTTACTTTTGGATGACAGTGCCCAGTGGCTAAGGAATAAATAGTTTATCCTAAGATCTCTTAGCTCAGTCAGAATATTAGCATTTTGCAAAGGTAGCTTTTATCATGCAATAGAATTCAACTCCAGAGAGGACTCATTTCTCCTTTTAACTACAGATTTGCCACAGGTAAATGAGATTCTGGAGGCATCATTTACGGTTTCCTTTGACGACAAAGCTGTCTCCATATATTTCACAGTGGTCTTAAAACTTAACCAGGATATCTGCATAATGAGTTACAAGCCTCACTTCAAGGATTCCTAGTAGTAGGCTTGAGTAAATTAAGGATCTTTATCAGAATTCAGAAAGGCATGATCATGGATAACCCATTAAGTATATTTGTTGTTCTGACTTCTTCCTGGCAAAACTTAGTTCTGTTATAAATCAGAACACCCCAAAGAACAGATTTTGATGCTCCTCACAGAGATTTTCTGAATAAGATTCATTCCAGGTAGCTTCTTGTATAAAGATGATTTTTACTTTAAAACTTATTTGAGAACTTTTTATATAAATTAAATCAGACACTATAGAGAATTGCTTCAAAATCCTCAGTTTGAGAATGCTTGTGACCATGGCTTTCTTTTCTTTGTTTTGTCTTTGTTGTTATTATTATTAATTTTAATCTTGGGTAAGTGACAGGTGCTAGGCACCTGGCAAAGTGCTTAAGATACAAATAAAATTAAAAAAACAGATGTGGTTCCTGATCTCACAAAGCACACAGATGCATGTCTGTATTTTGTCTTGGAAGCTGTTAAAGTTCTATATACACACATGGCATAATTATTTTTGCATAATTATGTGTTGGGAAGCTATGTAGAACCTATTTTATATCTCTGCTTTGCTGATAAGTGTGATTATCCTATATTTCTTTATGTACACAAGCGCATACATATGTATACTACCAAATAACCGCTGGTCAGATGAGTCATCACTGTATCTTCTCATTAGCCAGTAGTAATAACAAGAGTAGTAAATCATTTTAAGAGTTATAAATCTCTTCCTACATCTCATCCCACAACAAATTACAATGTCAGGTATCTAATTCAAATTTTCCAGGGCAACTATGTGTTGGCGAATATAAGTGACTTGTCCCAGGTCACTCATACCGGTCTGTATGATCAAGATTCCAAATGGATTATTTCAGCTATAAAGTTTCTGTTTTAATCCAAAAGAAGACACAAATGCTTCATAAACATCGATTATAAAGCATTTATTTTTCTTAACTTTATGGAGTGTATTGCAGCATTAAAAAATGTAAAACTGGTATAAATATGTATATTGTTGATATGAGAAAAAACACTTTCTTCAACTTTACTTTTAAAACATGAGTAGAAACTCATTGCTTCTGTGATAGCATTAGTTGATTTATTTTTCTTGTCCACAGCACTAGTTCACAGATGTCAGTTGCCATGAATATCTATAGTAGTCATTGCAAACTTGGCTCATTTGCACAGTCAGGCATCTGTTTACAGCTCCTTCCTTTTCTGTCATATGTGTGCCCTTGTACCTTTCATGTCCTTTATGTTCATTCTGTCAGATGAAGTTGATTTTCTCTAGTTTCTCAAGACAGGGTTTATTTCTGCTGTTTTACATAAATAGCATGGGTGTTTGATATGCCCATTATAGACCTAATCCTATTTCCTTTGGAAATTTCTCTTCTGCATAATACAGGTTCTTTTAAATTAGTGACAATTCATGTTATATCTACTATAAAAAAAAAAAAAATTCCAGTGGACTAGTGAGAAACTCAGCCAAGTATCACATAGCCAAAAAATTGTCTTTTTTTTTTTTTTAACCCTAAGCAAGGAATGAAATGTGTATGTTAATTTTTATAGAATTTATAGAATTTAGAAACTTGATGACTCTCATTGAAAGCAGAAACAAGCAATTTGATAATAAGATAAACTCTAGAACTATTTACGTAATGTTAATTAAGTGGATTAAGATTTATTTACTGTTAAAAATATAAAAATAATGTCTAAAACCTGATACATTATAATTTTAAGTTAAAAAAGAAGAGAAATAATACAATGAAATAATCCTCTAAATAAAAGATTTATAATGAGAAATAGTTCTTTAAAAAATAAGCAAGATAATTTTAGATTGTGATAATTGCTTAAAGGAAATAAACAGACAAGATGGAGCATTAGTTATGGCAATGACTTTGGCTGGCTGCTTTGGCTGGCTTGCTCAGTGATGGCTGGCTGCCTTTCAGAGGAGGCGATTTTTAAGTGGAAGTATCAATACCAGGTGGACACATATGCTAGGCAGAGGAGCAAATACAAAGACTGGAAGATACTGAGGATTTGAAAGTATGAGATATTATTGAGAAGGAAGGATCAGGTTATTCAGGCCATAGTAGGTCACAGCCAAGACTTTGGATTCTGTTGGAAGAGCCACTAAAATTTGTAAGCAGAGGAGTGATAAAATCTGGTTTATGTTTTTAAAAGAGCTCTGACTACTGTGTGGATAAAAGATAGTAAGCAGGGAAGCGGATAGAGGCTGGGAGGCCAGGCTACCGTGCTAACATGGAGGAGAGGCAGTGGGGCCATGCACTGCTAGGGAGGCAGTGAAGATGGAAAGGGGTTGATGCAGAGCCGCCGGCAGGTCTCAGTGAAGGAGAGGAAAGAATCACAGATGAACATTGGCCCTAGGATACTCACTGAATACTAAAAAGGAAACGAAAATTAGCAGAGCACAAACCTTAATGAAGCAATAATCAAACTAAAGAGGCATGAACTACTTATATTAAATTAATTACTCACAGTACGTCACCCTACTCATCTGCAGGGGATATGTTCCAAGACCATCACTGGATGCCTGAAACCCTACTTATAGTGTTTTTTTCCTGTGCATACATACCTTTTCACTTAAAGGAAGCACTTTCTGGCCTCTCTTTAGCATACTCAGATTGCCAGCATTTTTGCATTTTGGGGCCATTCTTAAGTAAAACAAGGGTTACTTGAACATTAACACTGCAAAACTGTGACAGCCAATCTGATAACCAAGATGGCCACAACTATACAGGGTAGAGACACTGGCTGAGGACATGATTCACATCCCAGGCAGGACAGAGTGGGACAGTGCGAGATTTTGTCCTGCAACTCAGAACAGCATGCAATTTAAAACTTAATGAATTGTTTATTTCTGGAATTTTCTATTTCATTATTTCAGACACGGTTGACTGAAAGTAACTAAAACCACAGAAAGCAAAACCATGAATGAGGGGGCACAACTGTATTTTCATCCCACAACTGAGAAGTGGGACTCTCACACCTAACTGAGGAATTGCATAGATTCAGCCCAACTGCTCATCCAAGCTCTGTCTAAAACCTTTTTGATGAAAAAAGTCTAACTAGACTATTTCTCCCAAGATGGGGCTGCATCTTATTTCTCTGTTCCTAACACATTGTATCGTGCCCTTCAGAGGAGTGTCAGCCAAAGTTGGTCAAATTCAACATCAATCTCTACTCTTAGTTTTCTTCAGCAGATGTAAATTTTTAAAGGACCTACTACTTCATGTCAGTTACTCTTTCATATTCTTAATATAAATTAGTATATCAGTTCTTCCAGAAGCCCTGTTAGATAATTGCTATTATTGTTAATATTCCCTTTTTACAGAGAAAGAAACTGAAGTTGGTTAGGAAATATTAACCATCTTGATGTGAATCGCAGTCAATGAGGCAGTTAGAATTCAGACCTGTGTCTGGTGTATTCTAAAACTTATGTTTTTTCATGACCTTATGCTACTTCATTGTTTAGAAAACATATATTGATAAATCAGTTAGGACCGTATGTTTTTTGGCTCTTTCTAGTTGGTCTTCAACAGAGAGATAAGTGAAAAATGATGACAAATATAAAAACATTAAAGAGACATATTCATTTCTCTCTGATAAAATAATAAAAGTACCAAGTGTTCTAAATAAAAAACTCTGCCAGCCCATAGGGAGAAGTTCTCTAACATAGGTCATAAGAATATCAGATTACTCGAGACAGAGCAGTTCAGGTGATGGACGAACGGCTGATTGTGTGTTGTACTTGCACAGGAAGGTCAAAAATGATGGACCAAAGCCAGGATTGATCAAAGATTAGATTTTAGGGTCTTGTGAAAGGGAGGAGAAAACAAATGTGAATGGAAGAGGAATATCTGTGTTGATATTCTTAATCACCTATTGATGCTTGTAAAATACAGGTCCTGGGTCCCTGCCCCACCCCAGAATATTCTGGAGCATGGAAACTGCCTAACAAACACTCCTAGGTGACTTTGATACAAATAGGTAATGGATCACACTTTGGGAAAATACTGATTTGGACCAGTCTTTTTATTTTACAAATCAGCATGAGGCTCATAAAGGAAAATGGTTATCCAGAGTTGCAGCACTGTTTTTCATTGGAGCCTCAGCTAAATCAATCTCCCAGAGGCTCAGTTCTGTCCTCTTTGATACTTGGATTTAATTTTTCCACCTCCAGCCATGGACCAGCTAACAGCTTATATTATTGTTATTTCTCTCTAGAATCACAACCACAGCTGCCTGTATGATGGACCTACGGCGGTACCCACTGGATGAGCAAAACTGCACCTTGGAAATTGAAAGCTGTAAGTTTTTCTGAGAATTCAGCTAAATTCAAATCTGCTTTAAGGTTCAGAGGCCTCCTACCTTGGTTTATGTCCAGACCACAGTTCCTGCAGAGGTTCTGCTAGCACACTAAATTTGATAGAGGAGGGTACTCTTAGTATCTTTCCTCAGTGGTGTTGCCATCCTTTTAGTCTTGTCCCTTAATCCCTGGGAGAGATGTGAAGGGAAGAAGTAATCTAGCAGTAAAAGGAAGATGCTAAGAGCCTGGAAGGAAACCAAGGGCTCTTCCGGCCATTTCAAGTGTGATATTGGTGCAACAGGCTCGGGACAATAGGTGAAGGTGGCAGGGAGGCACAAGGTGTCCAGATTATTTTTGCCTGTCATAAACAATATCACTTGGCAGTTGCAACATAAATGTGACCTTCCAGATTAACTAAAAACATTCATAGAATGTGGATTAGTGGAATGTTTTTTGTTTCAAAGGAATATTTTCAATGTCAAAAATTTATATTCTTGCTGAAGGCCATATGATGAGCAAGATTGGTGTATATGTGTGTGTTTAATTCTCTTACCTGTGCTGACTTGTTTTGCAGTGTAATTGCATTTCTAGGCCATAGTGTCAGTGTCCTTCTTGATGATTCAGTCACCTATCCTGTTTGGTAAAAATGTTGATTTCATAACCCATCTCCGTTTCAGAGGTAACACAGGGAGGTCGTTTGAGGTGGAATGGAATTTTGAATCTCTTTTCTCTGTCGTTTCTTTGAAATATGTTCATACCTCATCCCACCAAACAATTGGAAGCTGACAGTTTTATATCTAGCATTCTAGATAATGAGCAACTTGACTGCTGTGCGGATACCCTCAGCCTTTGTCAGGAACTCTAGCTGTGGCAAGCAGCGTGACTCTAAATCACTGCTCTGAGCAGAAATATAGCATTTATGACACATTGCGGGTATTTTTGCCCATTTCAAAAAATAGCTTCCAGGAATAATTAAATTTACATGCATTTTTTGAAGAACCTGATTTCATACTTATATTTCCAAAGCATTTTTTTCACATTAGATCTTTGCCATGCAGAATAATTTGATAAAATTGCTGTATAGAATTTTTATGATTATTTTTATGTAAATATCTTTGGGATAAATTTGCCTTTTCATAATTTACAGTAAGGTTTAGAGTACAGAATAATTGTTCTTAAAGATCCAAATTCTTTAGTTGATCCAAATTTTTGATGTAAGATATGTTGCTGTGTACCACTCATGATTTTTTGTGGTAAGAGAATTTTTCATGGTAGAATTTGACCAAAATTTTAAGTAATCCTAGTTGTAGATGGTTTAAGGCTCTTGTACTGATGCCGTTTCATTCATTCACCTTCTCAGGTGAGTGAACATGGCCTTTTTAGTTTAAAGAACTGATGCTTAAGGACACAGGTAACACCCAAGTGTTTCGTGTAATTAAATTATAAATGTGACAGGAATTTTGAAAAATTAACATGATAATTCCTTAGACTTTTAGAAAGTAAGTTTAACTGAGGGGCTCTTACTCTGTTGAATGAGATGAGATGAGAGCTCATTGTGGTTTTTATTTGCATTTCCCTGATGATGAGCGATGTCGAACACCTTTTCATGTACCTGTTGCCCACATAGATGTCTTTGGAAAGATGTCTAGTTAGTTCTTCTGACTTCTTTTAATTGGATTATTTGTTTTTTGTATTGAGTGCTATGAATTCATTATATATTTTGAAAAGTAACCACTTATCAGATATATTTTTTGCAAATATTTTCTTCTATGCCATATGTTGCGTTTTTAATCCATTGACGGTTTCCTTTGCTCTGCCGAGGCTTGTTAGTACAATGTAGTCCTGCTTGTTTATTTTTGCTTTTGTTACTTGTGATTTGGTGTTACATCCAAAAAATTATTGCCAAGACCAGTATTAAGGAACTTTTTCCCTGTTTTCTTCTTGGAGTTTTACAGTTTTAGGTTTTACATTTGAGTCTTTACGTCTTTCAAGTTAATTTTTGTGAGTGTAAGATAGATCTAATTTAATTTTTTTGGAAGTGGATATCTGGTTTTCCCCAGTAACATCTATTGAAAAGACTATCTTTTTTCCATTGAATATTGTTGGCTCCCTTGTCAAATATTATTTGACCACATACATGAGGGTTTATTTCTGGGCTCTCAATTCTGTTTCATTCATTGCACGTCTGTTTTAATGTCATTATTATACTGTTTTGATTACCATAGCTCTGTAGTATAGTTTGAAATCAGGAAGTATGATACCTCCAGCTTTGTTATTCTTTCTCAAGATTGCTTTGGCTATTCACAGTTTGTGTGATTCCAGAGATTTTTTTTTAGGATTGTTTGTTCTATTTTTGTAAAAGATGTCATTGCAATTTTGATAAGGATTGATTGAATCTATAGATGGCTTTGGGTAATAAGGACATTTTAGCAATATTAATTCTCCTGATCCATGGGCGTGAGTTATCTTTTCATTTATTTGTGTCTTCAATTTTTTTCAACAATGTCTTATATTATTCAGTGTACAGAACTTTCACTTCCTTGGTTAAATTTATTTCTAAGTATTTTATTTTTGATGCTATTGTGAATGGGATTTTTTTCTTAATTCTTTTTCAGAGGGTTCATTATTTATGTATAGAAATGTAACATTTTTTGTATGTTGATTTTCTGTACTATAACTTTATTTGTTCTAATTCATTTGTTCTAATAGTTCTGAATTCATTTGTTCTAATAGTTTTTGCACAGCCTTAGGGTGTTCTATATATATCAGATCAGACTATCTGAAACCAGAAACTATTTATCTACTTTTTAAAAAATTTTGGATGTGTTTTATTTTCTTCTCTTACCTAATTGCTCTGCACTGGCTAGGACTCATAGTTCTGTGTTGAATAGGAGTGATGAGAGTGGGCTCCTTTGTTTTGTTTCTGATTTTAGAAGAAGATTTCAACCTTTCACTATTGAGTATGATGTTAGCTGTAGGCTTGTCATACATGGCCTTTGTTATGTTTAGGTGCATTCTCAATTTACCGAATTTGTTGAGAATTTTTATCATGAAACAATGTTAAATTTTGCCAAATTCTTTTTCCTGCATCTATCAAGATAATCATGTGATTTTTATCTTTCAAATATGTGATATATCACATTTATTGATTTGTATATGTCGAACTGTCCTTGCATCCCAAAGATGAATCCCACTTGTTCATGGTGTGTGATCCTCTTAATGCTTTTCTAAATTTGGTTTGATGATATTTTGTTGAGAATTTTTGCATCTATATGTATCAGGAATATTAGCATATAGTTTTCTTGTAGTATCCTTATTTGGCTGGTGTCAGGATAATGCTGGTATTGTATAATGAGTTTCAGAGAAATTTTTCCTCTTTAACTTTTTGGAAGAATTTGAGAAGGATTGGCATTAATTTTTCTTTAAATATTTGCTAAAATTCAGTTAAACCACATGTTCCTGGGCTCTTAATTCTTGAGAAGTTTTTAAATACTGATTCAATCTTCTTACCTATTATTGGTCTGTTTCAATTTTCTATTTCTTCGTGATTCAGCCTTAGTGATTGTCTATTTTTAGAAATTTATTCTTGGTCGTCCAATTTATTGGCATATAGTTGTTCATAGTAATCTCTTATGATCCTTTGTCTTTCTGTGTTGTCAGTTGTAATGGCTCTTTCGTTTCTAATTTTATTTATTTGAGTCCTCTCTCTTTTCTCTTGATTAATCTACCTAAAAGTTTGTCAGTTTTGTTTATCTTTTTCAAGAACCAATCTTTATATTTACAATCTTTTCTGTTGTTTTCCTGTGCTTGAGAAGAATGTGTTTTCTGTAGCCACTGGGTAGAATGGTCTGTATATGTCTCTTAAGTCTGATTGGTCTATAGTGCTTTTCAAAGCTGCTGTTTCCCTATTGATATTCTGTCTGGATGATTTATTCATTGTTGAGGGTGGGATATTAAAATTCGTAACTATTATTGTATTGTTGTTTATTTCTCTTTTGTGTTCTGTTAGTATTTGCTTCATATACTTAAGCACTCCAGTGTTGGGTGCATAAATATTTATGATTTCTGTATCATCTTGATGAATTGACCTCTCTATTATTATATAATGATCTTTTTGTCTCCTGTAAGCATTTATAGCTTAAAGTCTACAGGGTAGATATTAATATCCCTGTCTTTACAACTAGGGAAACAGACTCAAAAATAAAG
>NW_011888811.1:6546299-6552323 GCF_000151845.1 Pteropus vampyrus
AAGGACACAACATTCCATTATATGGAAAATCTACTTAGTATGTCCCATCCAGAAATAAAAAATAATGAAAAGAGAGATGTGGGGAGTATTACACATCTTTGAAATGGGAAGAGTTAGGGGCTACTGTATTACTTGCTGAGCAAGATGAGCTTTTGAATAGCAATATCAGCTACTAATTATGAGGGTACTCTCTCCCCTCCTCAGAAAAGTAATGCTGTCTTATACAGTCCTCAGTTCCAGTTGCAGGTTCTCCTCTTGAGACATGTGAACTGCTGGTCTGAAAGGGAATATGGAATTTTCTTAGCTGGATTCATTGAACGGCTGCTCATGTTACTAAAACTCAGAGGTTCCTTTTTTCTCATTTGTGTGCTTTTATCTCGGCCTGCCTCTGGATGAGTTGGACTGGAGAACTTCAGTGCTTCAGAGAATAAGATTAGTGCTCTCATTCTCAACATTGTTGGTTTTTCAGTCATCCTCAGCCTTGGTACAATCTACAGTGAATTAGAAGGTGTAAGACTTTCTCAGCAGCTCTTCACAGGCAACTTCTCAGGACTATGCCAAGTGTTTACCAAGACAGCCAGTCAGGCACCACCTTTTATGATTCCCCCACCTGAAAAAATCCTTTTAGTTCCTTTTAAAATCTTTAAAAAAATCCTACCACTGCCCTTTGTGGCAGCATCATAAAACAGTTCTTCATGGCCTCTCACAGTCATTAATTACCTACATGACACTGAGAAAGCCACTCTCCTTAGCTGAGCCTCAGATCCTCAAATGGAGATAATAATATCTATCACATAAAGTTAAGAGGATTAAATGAACTAATATAGACTAAAATGAACTAACATTAAGAATCTAGCACTTTTGCTTGTAAAATGGTACACATCTAATAATTAGTAACTTCAGTAATTAATGATTATTACTATAATTACAGTTTGGGGTTATTATATTTAAAAAGTCCCATACTGCCACATATTTGCCCTAATTATGAACTCTAGTATATCCAGCCAAGGAGAGAACTGAAACTCAGCATTGCCCTTCTCAACCTTTGTAGATCTTATTCTAGCCCTTGCATTTATATTCCAATTAAGTCTCATTATCCGTAGGACTGTCTACTTCCTCAGAGAATGTCTCAGCCAGTGTGTCTACAGTATAAAAGTATAAAATGCAAATTAACTTATTTTACTTTGGCCAAAGAGAAGATAATTAATAGTTAGCTACACAGTCCAGGGAGGAGGAGTTAAAAGCTCTTTGACATCTGTACTTGAGTGAAGTAAAAGGACAGTCCATTTTAAAGTATAATCCACGCATGGTTTGATTAACATTTAAACTGGCCAAAGATGACAATTATCACCTGCTGATGATCTGAAGCCTCCGTGGTCAATGTACCAAAGGTCCCTGTGAGTGTGTGAGTGTGTTGGCACAGGTATCTCTTCTTCTTAGAGATATTCACCATGCTTTAGGAAAGCAAAAAATAGAAATGTGCTTGTTGTTGTCATAGACTTCCAGTTTTGATATCACATAGAACAACTGTCTGTTAGATTTTTGATTTTCGGAATTTCATACTAAGTAATAATCCTTATTAAAGCAGTCAGTATGGATTCATACATTTAAGTGAGTTGAGGTACTGACCAAATTTACTATGGCATAGGGTTAATATATTTTGGATCCAGTTATACTATGTGTCGGTCAATATTTTAGTGATAAACATCTAGTATTTTTAAGAGCTTGGATGAAACGAGAGTACATTGTGTTCTTCCACTCCTAATGTGAAAATTGATGGCTCCCTGGAGTGTGTCAGTAGATTCAAAATACCTATCGCAGAGGAAGTAGTAATCAGATAGGATTATTTTTTCCTCCTGATTATTCTATTTTCTCTCTAGTTCTACACATAGCCATTATCTTACCGCTGACTGCATTCCCTATAGGGTTTTGAGCTAGTGTGGTATAGTGGATAAGAATATTCAGTGAATGGTGTGCGTTCCTCAAGCTAATTAAATAGGGGTCACTAAGCTTTTTCAAACTACGGTTTCTCATCTCTACAATATTGTGATACTTCATAAGTAATGAGATAATCAAGATAGAGATCTTTGTGCAGTCCTTAGTACTAACATTTCCATAAGTAGCAGCTGATAGCATTATAGCATATTATTATCATTATCAGTTTACACCTGGAATATTGTACTCAATTAGAGTCACAACATTTTAAGAGAGATATTTAGCAATCAGAAAACCAAAATGTAAATGATATAGAAACCATTGAGCTTGGAGAACCAGTAGAAGAAATGAGTGGGGAAAAAGGTGCATTTACCTTGAGGAAGGGAAATTTAGGAAAGGAGGGTGGTAGTATTTGAATGGTATAGCTATTTTCAAATAACTACAGAATTTCCTCTTAAGAGAGCAGAGTATGTCTACCCTAAGGGAAAAAGTATACTAATGGTAAAAGATGCCAAAAGGCAATTTTAGGCTGAACCGTTTTAAAAAAAAAAGTCATGGCAATTATAGCTGATGAAAAATCCTGTAGGTTGCTGTATGATGTAAAACCATTTTCTGGGAAAGAAGAAATTCTTGCATTGGGCACATGATGAGATTATATGATTTCTAAGAAGCCCTGGGTTAACGGTTCCTTGGCACCAGCAAAAATATGCAGAACTTTAGTTAAAAGGCTATTAGGCAAGCACTGGTTTATATGAGGGTGCAGATCCCATATGCATATACCTCTGGGAGCAGTGCTATTTAGGAAAAGAGGAAAATCACATCTCTGCTGAGATTTTAAGTAGAACAGTGTGTGTGTGTTGCTGCTGATCTTTTGCTATTTATCTAGCAATTTTTCTTTTCTCAGATTTTCCTCACAGGAGTATCTGTGAGGATTAAAGCTTAAGGCCCCTACATATTCCTGTCTTTCTAAATAATCTAGAACCCCATTGATAATTTTGATTTCCTTAAGGCTTTAAGAAAAAGAATCATCACAACCAGTATTTTAGGTGATCCTTGAATTATTTCAAATTAGAAAAATACTCTTGTGACATTCCAGTGAGACTTAGTCATATTTATTGACGGAAAAGCAAAAAACATTGCAAATGCTCCCTGGTGTCATTGCATACAAATTTAATTAGTATTGCTATCCTATTTTGATATTTTCTTAAATTATATCTAGTCTTGTGGAAGTGGAGGATTTGTCTCTCCATCCTTGCTATGTGCAGATACCTGGTTGGAAAGTCATCTTCACTTAACTGTCATTAGTTCCTTGTGACCATGGGCAAGTGCCACGATGTGTATTTAGAATCTCTGGCACTTCATGCAGATATTATTCATGGCCTTCATGTGTATCTGGACTTTAAGACTTCTTCAGTTCTTCCATAATTAGAAAGTGACTTGGTTATAAAGTGCTCATCTTGATATTGAATATGAACAATGAAAATAGCGAACTCTACAGTTCCCCCTGCACCAAGTGAAGAAACAATTTTTTATTATTATTCACATTTTTCATTTTCTGTAGTCTTTATTTTCTCCTCCTGAGATTCCTACTAGATAGATCCTGGATATTCCACATCTACCTGCCATGGCTCCGAACTAAAATTTGTAGATCTTTATCTTCCAAATTAATAATATTTATCTTACTCTAAAGAAATTATTACTAGTATTATATTTTGGCAATTATGTTTTTAATTTCTAAGAACTCCTCCTTATTCTTTGATTACTCATTTTTCATAGTCATTTGTTCTCTTGCAATGTTATAATCATAATTTTGACATTTCATAAGAGATGTAAAGTTACTTTTATTTAAAGGATATCAATTTAAATTTCTTTCACAAGTTTTCTTCTGCTCTCTTTATCTTTCTATTTTCTTTCGTGATCATGTATGTTTGTTTATCATGGTCTTTCTTTTTCATGCCGCTGGTTTTCCTTGTATGTCTACTGATCTTGGTAGTCAATTCATGTTTGCAAATAAAGGACTAGTTTGACCAGAACAAGCTACTGATGTAGGTTCTCTGACCTGACATGGGTTTCCTCAGCAATTTTATATGGTTGTTTCCATAGCCGCCTCTTGTCTGAGTGGGTGGAGCATGAAGCACAGCGGGCACGCTAGACCGACAGCTGCCCCTTTAGGAGAGTGAACCAGGCCCTTTCACAGGTGACCAAGACTGTCATGAGTCTCCTCAAAGGAGCTGATGGAACTACAACTTATCTTTTTTTTCTCCATGTGTAAGGTGCCCAGGGCTGTCTGGGGCTGGTTCTGATTCTCTCTTCAGCCCAATATCAAATCTAGGAACACAGGCATTCAAGGAGTATTCTTCCAGCATTCTCTTGGCCACAGTCACCACAGACAGTTGTAGAAGGATGAGGACTGGCCTAAAGCAAAAAGAACTTATGACTTAAGGAGCTTTAGAATTATTGTATATACTGTAGGTCAGCCTTTGAGTCAATATGATAGCAATGCAAGATGTCTATTTATAATATGTCAATATCTGACAAGTAACTATTTTCTTCTCTTAAATATCACTGATTGTAACATTCACCATTAACACTAATAAGAATAATAAAACCCTGCATTGCATATATTCATCTTTCAATAGATATATTCTGATTTCAGAATTACTAAAATATAAAAGGAACCTAAAGTGCATTAGAATTGAAGAAGTATAGTTATTTCTTAATTGCAAAGGAAACTATTATTTTATTATTCCTAAGTGGGCAAACCCAAAAAGAAGCAGAATTGATAGTATGGAATTATATCTCCCAACGTCACAGGTGAACAACTGCCTGCTTGGTTCATTTTCCTGAATGCACATTTAGCTGTTCTGACATGACATGCAAAGTGAAGCAGTTTATGAGGCGTGTATGTGTACCATAGTAAACGCTGGACCGAAGGGTAGAATGTGGGTAGACTATATTATCCTGGCAGTGACCAAGCCTTCCTCATGAATCAGTTACCTTTGGAATCTAGAGTTTTAGATACAGAGAATTCAAGGAGAAATCTTGTAGCAACAAAGTCCCTTATTAGGATTTTTGCCCTGTAACATTGGAAGGACATCAGTATAAATACTATGTAAAACCTGGATAAGTTGAATGCCCTGGCTTCCATCCCTCACTTGTATTAAGCTGACTGCACGATTATATGAACCCAGAGTGCAGCTTCTGGGACTGGTGGTAAGATCAGCTGCAAAACCCCAGGATGTGTTGACACAGGTTCAGCTTGTGACTCAAAGGACAGTCAGGATCAGTTATAAGAAAACCGATTCCCATTATGGCCTCCTAAAGGCACAGCATTTTCTTAAAGACTAAATGGGTTATTAAGTCCCTGAGGACACTCATTGTTGAATGAGGCTCTACTCAAAAACTCACATTCGCATATTTTCCTTTCTGAGGGTGATGTCCACTTTCTTTTATGTTTCTAGTGCTCAATTTTCTCTTGTTGGAAATTGCCCATGAGAGGTAAAAAGACAGTTTAGATGCTCAATGTATAATACACGTCTTTCTATGGCTAATCTCATGGGAGGTGGGGGAAGGAGTACAAACTCATTAATGTGGTTTTTCTTTAGGCTCAGGAAAGGTGCCAAAAATGCCATCATCCTGCAAAAACTGTCTCTTCTGGGCTGGACTTCATTTTATACTCGACCCTAATTAAGTGAAAATGCCACATTTGTGGCTTTTAAAATATTTTTAGTGAAGGCTGGAGAGCACTTCATGAAACCTGTTGTGAACATCATAATCCAGAGGTGTAAATACACCCACAGACCTTCTCCGAAGCATTTCTAGGAGGCTCATGTTGTTTTGTGTGATAATTACAGCCCAGTGAATTATAACTAAGACTGATTTTTCTCAGACCCTGAACCTAGTTCCCTATGCTACCACTTGAACATACTTCCTTTCAGTAAGCTTTCAATACTGCTGATTCATTTTTGCAAATCAAATATCTTTTTCTTCATGATACTCTTCAGAGGCTACCATCTATCCCTGTTCCCACCTCCAATGCAGTCAGTACCATGATTATTATATTTATTATGATCACGATCATCATCATCA
>NW_011888811.1:6553113-6555273 GCF_000151845.1 Pteropus vampyrus
TTGTTATTTTCTTTGCCCAGTCTCATATCCGAATAGTAGATTTAAAGACTTTCCTACTTTATAAGACAGAACTCACCTCGCATAACAGTAGCTAAAAAAGACAGACACTCATTCTCTCAGCCTCCCTTGCAACTAGAAGTGGGTGTAAGACCAAGGCACTACCAATTATATAGCAATTGTAGAACTGGAAATCTGTACCATAAGAACCAGTGACTGTGGGAAATTCCCACTTAAGAAAAGTTAAGAGCCAAAGCAGTGGATAGTTGAAGTGCTCAGGGTGCATGTCACTAATGTCTCCCCAGTGAGAACTGCAGTACCTCTGTCCCATGGAAGTGGCACTGATAACTTCACTAGAGCAGTTCTGCTATCGATTTTGGACATGTTTCCTGACTTCGTAGCTTCACACCTGGATCTCTGGCCTCCTACAAACTGTTCACTATCAATCTAATAAATGTCTCATCTATTTAATTTAACCCAAGTCAATTTATGTTGCTTACAGCTAAGAACTAGATTGGTATGCTTCTTGAAGGAAGGGTTATGTCTTGTTATTATCTTTTATCTCTATATTGATTTTCAGATGACAGATAGTCAGGAAATTCTTTACCAATTTAATTCACATATATCACCAAAGTTTACTCTAGATCTAGGACCTCCCAAAACAAAATAGTAGAATTAGGAATTCCCTAAGTGTATGCCCTTCCGTTGAGATTTTTCACCCTCCCTTTCCCCAAGCTATTTGGCAAGTGATTTCAGGCTACTTAAATAAAAACATTAGAGATTTTATGTGAATTGTTCTATGACCACATTAATATATATGTAGGTAGGTAGACAGGTAGGTGGGTGGGTAGACGATGATAGAGTTATAGATAAAATTTATTGAGCACTTGCTAAGTGCTTTATATTTATTGTTTCATTGTATTATATCTACTGCATGAGAATTAGAGATTAAGTCACACCTCAGGCATGGAGTCAGGTTTCAGTCCTAGACAGTCATTGTCAAGGGCCTTTTTCTTAAAAATCAGCATATCACCCAGCTACATCTGCTTAAAAGTGCACAGCAGCCCGCCCTTATCCAGTTTCACTTTCTGCAATTTTAGTTGTCCAGTCAACTGTGGTCTGGAAATAGTAAATGGAAAATTCCAGAAATAAACAACTCGTAATTTTAAATTGCATGCCAGTCTGAGTAGTGCGATGAAATCTCGCGAGTCCTGCCCTGACCCACGCGGGACGTGCAGTCATCCCTCTGTCCAGCGTCTCCACGCTGTGTACGCTCCCCGCCCACTAGTCACACAGTAGCCATCTTGGTTAGCAGATCGGCTGTCGTGGTCTCGCAGTGTTTGTGACCCTCGTTTTACTTAATAATGGCCCCAAAGTACAAGTGTAGTGATGCCAGCAATTCGGATATGCTGAAGGGAAGCAGCAAAGTGCTTCCTTTAAGTGAAAAGGTGAACGTTCTCGACTGAAGAAGGAAAGAAAAAAAAATTGCATGCCGAGGTTGCTGAGGTCTACGGTAAGAACTAACCTTCTATCTGTGAAACTGAAGAAAGACAAAGAAATTCATGTTTGCATGCTGAGAGAGAGACCACATTCATGTAACTTTTGTTACAATATAGCATTATAATTATTCTGTATATTATTAGTTATTGTTACATGCCTAATTTACAAGTTAAATTTTATCATAGACATATATATATATAGGAAAAAACATAGCACATATAGGGTTCAGTACTATCCACTGGGAGTCTTGGAACATAACCCCAATAGATAAGGGGGACTACCATACCATAAAATTTGATGCTAAAGTCAAATGAACACAGTGGTGGCACTGGGCATTAAGTTGTTGAGCTGTTGCTTTAGTCCTTTTCAGTTCATGTAATTAAGGGAGTGTTTATAATCTGTTCGTTTATGTATCTTAATATCATAATATCCATAAATGCATCAAGAATCTCCTAAACCATTGCTAGTCAGGTTGTTTCTCTAATTTTTTCTAATAAACAGGAATTTTTTTAAAAGATTTATTTTTTTTACTAAGAGAAAGTCACTCTTATTGTTAGATTAATTGATTTCAAATGCCCCTTTTTACCACCTTTAGAAATAAACATTTATTATGGATATATATTCTGAAACATTTTGTTTGCACTTAAACCTCTTACATAATGT
>NW_011888811.1:6555323-6580494 GCF_000151845.1 Pteropus vampyrus
GATGCCAGCAATTCGGATATGCTGAAGGGAAGCAGCAAAGTGCTTCCTTTAAGTGAAAAGGTGAACGTTCTCGACTGAAGAAGGAAAGAAAAAAAAATTGCATGCCGAGGTTGCTGAGGTCTACGGTAAGAACTAACCTTCTATCTGTGAAACTGAAGAAAGACAAAGAAATTCATGTTTGCATGCTGAGAGAGAGACCACATTCATGTAACTTTTGTTACAATATAGCATTATAATTATTCTGTATATTATTAGTTATTGTTACATGCCTAATTTACAAGTTAAATTTTATCATAGACATATATATATATAGGAAAAAACATAGCACATATAGGGTTCAGTACTATCCACTGGGAGTCTTGGAACATAACCCCAATAGATAAGGGGGACTACCATACCATAAAATTTGATGCTAAAGTCAAATGAACACAGTGGTGGCACTGGGCATTAAGTTGTTGAGCTGTTGCTTTAGTCCTTTTCAGTTCATGTAATTAAGGGAGTGTTTATAATCTGTTCGTTTATGTATCTTAATATCATAATATCCATAAATGCATCAAGAATCTCCTAAACCATTGCTAGTCAGGTTGTTTCTCTAATTTTTTCTAATAAACAGGAATTTTTTTAAAAGATTTATTTTTTTTACTAAGAGAAAGTCACTCTTATTGTTAGATTAATTGATTTCAAATGCCCCTTTTTACCACCTTTAGAAATAAACATTTATTATGGATATATATTCTGAAACATTTTGTTTGCACTTAAACCTCTTACATAATGTGCTACTTGAATGTATACTTAATCAAATTTGCAATCAAATGGTAAGAGTTGGTGGACAGAAATGAGAAAAATACAATAAGAATGACCTGGCCTTGAGTTGAATAACTGGCTGCTCTGAATTATAATTGTATCAGAATCACTAAATATATAAGCAAAAGACAGAGTATATTATAAATTACTTATATATGCAAAAAAAAAAAAAAGTTGTTACTTGAATATGTCTTTCCAGTTCCAACTTCTCTACTTAGACTAACTGGCAACAAATTTTCTGGTAGTGAAGATACATTAGCAGAATGTCCTTTAAAGTTTAACAAAAAATAAAGTTTAGACTAACTGGCAACAAATTTTCTGGTAGTGAAGATACATTAGCAGAATGTCCTTTAAAGTTTAACAAAAAGAACCCTTTAAGATTTGAAGAAGTATATTCAGTGTAATACTATATTCAATGTAGCCAGCACTTGGAACCCCAGACTCGTGCTGAGCATTTCACCAAGCCTTTCACATTAATAATCTTATTTCATCTTCACAGCAGCCGCTTGGATAGGTAAGTGTCATCCCTATTTTATAAATTGGGAAACTGAGAGTCAAGTAATTTAAAACACATTTGGAGGTGATGAGATTGGAAATAATTTAGTCTGGAAAGTCTAACTGCAAAGTCTGGTAATTTAACCATGCTGTTGATATTCATCATTTAGTTAATAAAAACAGTGCAGACGTGAAAATGGAACTCAAATTGTAGCTCATATTCACTTAAACACATACTTACTGGTACCTTCCTGGGCTTGGAAAACCAAGGAAATAATTGGGAAATTATATAAAAAAGACTTGTCCAAGTACCAACGAGAAGATTTATTGTAAGCAATAGGGTTTTGTGATAGTCATTTTAACCACCTCTTCTGGAAAATCTAAGACAATAAGGATGCTTTATGGGGTTTTCCAGAAAGGGGCGGAGGGGATAAGCTGCCTGGTTTTCCATTGCCAAGTAGGTGATGAGTGACTGTCCTGGAGCAGTGAGAAATTGTCAGTCCCTCTAATCACTCTGCCCTAGCATGTTAACATCCCAGGGGCCATGATCCAGCTCTTACACCAGAGGAAATGGATGGAATTTACTTAAACTCATTGTGGTTCTCTGCTTCCTTACAGGGCTAGTCTAAATTGTGACTTTTTAAGACAGACTTTCTGATAGTGTAAACTTTTGGTTAACCATTATGTGCATCTATAACTCAAAAATAAAACAAAAACTACGACAATTTTTGAAGTAAAATATGACATGTAGAGAACTATTGTCTAAATTTCTCAAAGAAAGTAAAAGTTTTCTTCCTTTCGTTTTGGCCATGGAATGCAGAAAGAGAGAATTAAAGATTATAAGCTTCTCTTTGACATTCTTTTCTGGAACTTAACAAGTTCCCCAAAGAAGATATATTAAAATTATTACATTCTTGCAGATCAAACTGAATTGGTGAGAACTACTTCTTGATGACTGCAAGGTAAAAGGTATGAAGTGGAGTGAGCGGCCTTGGCCTTTTAGCCCAATTCTTTTTTTTTTTTTTTTTACCTAAGATCCAGAGGGGAAGTCACTATACGTACACCAGGAAAAAAAATTTTAATAGCCTCAAAGACTTTTAACATGCTTTTCTCTTGCCTACAATATTTTCTTCTCTTCTTTGCTTATTAGCTCACTCCTATTCATCTTTCAAATCTAAAGCTAGAATTTAATTCTTAGCATTGACCCATTTCTCTCTCAAAGAACCCTTACCACTTCTTCATAGCAGTTGTTCACTTGTTGTAATACTTGTGTTATTTTATAATTCATGTCTGCCTTTTTTTCTTGACTATAAGTCCCATGAAGTATGAGTACCATGGTTTTTTTTTTTTTTTTCAACCTGTCTAAAGTGCTGAGTGCAAAGCATTGTAAAACTCAGAAGATTTCGTCAAATAATAAATGAATGTATGGTTGACTGGATGAATGAGGAACAGCCAGTCCAAACCATGTTTATCATTTGCTGCATTCAGGGGAACTCTGTTCTGTTTTACCCTCAAACTCGGGCCATCACTGCCTCCTCAAATGATGGAGAAAAATATGAGGAAGGAAAAATGAGACTGCCGTGTTTCATAAAGCTAGAAATCCTTAGAATGTAAAGGTTATTACTAACTTCATTGTGTTAATTAGTGGATTATATTAATTAATTTTGAACAATAAACCAACCTTTCCTTCCTGGAATAAATCTTACTTAGCAATGGTGCATTCTCATATTCACATGTTGTTGGATGTGATATTCTAATATTTTGTTAAAGACTTTTGTATCATGGGGGGTATTGAAATGTAATTTTTTTTTGTTTGGAAAATGCTTTTGTTAGGATTTAGCCTCAAAAATGACTGAAGACATTGGTTCTCTATTTTCTGAAAATATTTATATAAGTTTGGTATTTTCTTTTTCTTTCTTAAGCATTTGATTGAATTTACAAGAGAAGCTATCTGTGCCTAAAGTTTTCCTTTGGGGAAGTTTTCAATGTCATTAATATATCTAGTGCTAATCAGATTTTCTGTTTCTTCTTTTATCATTTTGGTAAGTTATGTTTCTCAAATGTTTCTATTCTGCGATGTTGAATTTTGGCATAAAGTTGTTCGTAGTATTCTTATTATCCTTTTGATGTCCATAACATCTGTAGTGATAATCTCTTTTTTTATTTTTGATATTGGTTATTTGCGTTCTCTCTTTTTTGTTGATCAGTTTTGCCAGAGGTTTGTCAGTTTCATTAGCATTTTCCAAAAAGTTATCTTTGGGCTCTGCTAATTTACTCTCTTTTTGAGTTTGTATTTCATTGATTTCTGCTCTTTATTATTTTCTTCCTACATTCTTATATTTACTTTACTCATTTTTTTAAAATTTTTTGGATGAAAAGAATGTTTTCTATTATCATATGAGGATTTAAAGGTACAAATTTCTAAGTACTGCTTTTTTATTCACTTTTCCAAAGTTTCAGTGTATTTTTGTCATCTATTTTTTTCAAAATATTTTCTAATTTCTCTTGTGATTTCATCTTTGTCTTATGAATTATTTGAAACCTTATTATTTTACTTATAATTAATTAGAATTTTCCTAGGTATAGTATTATTAGTAATTTCTAATTCAGTCCTGTTATGATCAGGGAATACATACTTTATAGTTTCTATCCCTTTAACATTTATGGGACTTGTCTATCTTGGGCAAATATGCCACGTGCACTTAAAAGAATGGGTATTCTATACTTGAAGGATATACTGTTATACATATGACAGTTAGATCAAGATGGTTAATAGTAGTTTTTTATATGCTCTAAGTCTTTATAATTTATTTTCTCGCTCTGTCAAATCCTGGGAGAGGGTTATAAAACCTTTCCACTATATTTGTGTAATTTTTATTTCTTTAATTCTGCAAACATTTGTTTCATGCATCTTAAGACTGTTATTTGTGACATACACATTGATAGTTATTATGCCTTCCTGATGAATTTTTCCTTTTATTATTATGAAATGTTGCTTTTTATCTCTGGTAGTACTTTTGCCTCAAAGTGTATTTTATTTGATATTAAAAGAGCCATCTGACAATATCATGCTTGTTTTTTGCATGATTAATCTTTTTCTATTTATTTATTTTCAGTGTATCTGTGCCTTTATTTTTAAGTAGATCTCACATAATAGCATCTTACTTTTTATATGTTTGACAATCTCTGCTTTTTAATTGAATAAAAATGTTTAGACCAGAGATTGGCAAACGATGACCCATGGGACAAATCTAGCCTATAGCCTTTTCTATATGATGTACTGCTAAAAATGTTTTTTAGATTTTTAAACTGTTATGAAAAGGAGTATATTGAGAAACCTTAGACCTGGGCTGTCAGTTTTGACCCACTATTAAGAGACATTAAAATTTGACCTCTCTTCACTCTTTCCTTTGCTGGTTACCCTATTAACACAGGTTAAAATTGTACTAAATTTCTGGGAAATCACAGTATCTCATGATTTTACATGTAGTGTGTGGCCAGTTTTACAGTCACAAAGCTTTTGTATATTTTTTCATAAAAAAAGAGGTCCCCCTGTGAAATTTCATCTTGTTTACTTTAATCCTTCCTTCAATCAGTCATTTCTGCATTCTGATTCTTAAAAAATAGAATTCCTCCTAGAATGGTTCCTTTAACAAATTTTATAAATGTATCACATATATTTTTACCTAAACTATTAGTAAAAATTTTGAATAACATACAAGAGTAGCCCTGCTACATACACATCAACTCATTAATACAAATTTGTTTTATAAAGATATTCAACTGGCTGTAGACCCACTTAACTCTCTAATTTAGTTTTCATTTGACCTCCCAATCAATATGATTATCCACAGAGTTTCCAAAAAAAGGGGTTTTAGAGGTGAAACATGAAACATTAATACCTAACATGTATTAAATGCTCTCTGTATGATAGTGTTTTGAATTAATTATATGAAATCTTTAATCCTGTGAAGTACTGTTAGTCCGCCCGTTTTCAAATGAGGCAGCTGAGGCACAGAGAAGTTAAGTAACTCGCCCAAGGTTTCACAGAGTAGTGGAGTCAGGATTTGGCCTAGGCTGTTTGATTCCAAAGCCTGAGCCTAATATTAACAACCACTCTTATACCATGAAGTTACTGAAAGGGCATTGTATTTGGGGTCAGAAGACCTAAGTCAGGGCCATTGACTACTGCTAGGCATCAATTAAGTTCTTCAGAGTGGAGGTGTTAAACCAGATAGTCACGAGTCTTTTTACACAGAATATTATGGTTATTCTTATTTACTTAGATCCATAATTGTTTCCATACGAAGAAGAGGCAAAGAGAATCATAAGTACTATCAGATGGACCTTTTGTTAAGGGGAATATTTTTGTGTTTGAGTAAGTGACAGACCTGGAGTTTGAGCACAGCTCTGTCTGCATCCAGAGTTTCTCTGTCAGGGTTGGCTTCATGTCTGTGAGACCCAGGCAGGCAGTTAGTGCCCCATGATTAGAGGGACCCATGCTTGACATAATGCTCTGCTGTCACTGTTCTGAAATTTTTAATAATTTGTGAGAAAGGGACACATTATTTTAATTTTGTACCTTACAAATTATGTCGCCAATTCTGCTCTCAATCTCTCTGCAGTAGTCTTAGGCTGCAGCTCTGATAGTAATAGGCTTGGCATGGGAGACGCTTCCTAATATAGGGACATAATTTTGTCCCTTAGCGATGACTAATGAGCCATCAGTGAATGCTGAGTCTCTCGGTTTGGTGGTCTGTTCTCTGTTGTTTCTTGCCCTTTAAACACTAGGAGAGCAGAATTTTCTATTACATCTTATTGATATCTACAGCCAAGTTTGGTAGGTCAGTATCTGTTATCTTTCTAACTGAAGAAATAATGAAATATGCTTACTTAGATCTTGCATATACAAAGAAAAAGAAAGAGACATTTCTTAGTATGTGGTCTCAGTTTTCTCTCTGGCATGATTCCTAATGCTAATATTATATATTCTCTCTTGGCTATGATGTTAAGTTTTCTATGCCATATGAGAATTCAGAATTTATATTTTAAATAGAACAAGGCCTTTTCTACCCGGTGAAACTATTTCACATTCGACTTCCTCTTACTCTCACCATTCCATCCCAAGAGAATATCTCAGTGATTAAAGAAACTAAATGAAAGTTGTTTTGCAAAGAGTGTAGACTACTAACGCTTCTTTGATATCACAGATTTTTTAAAATCTGTCTTGTTAAATTGACCCACCATTCACACACACACACACACACACACACACACACACACACACACACACACACACACACGAAGAGGGCATGGTTTGCCATTTTATAACATATGCTCCTGCTTGACAAAGTTAGTTGAAGTAAACCTGTCAAATGCCAAAGTGTCGAGTATTAAAATTTCAACAGAATGTCAGAAGAAATGGGAAAACTGGTGAATTTAAGAAAATCTGTCATAAAGATTGCATTGCATGTTTCTTTCTGCCTAACTTTGGGTGACATATGGAAGTTTAAAAATACAACCTAATGATGTATCTTTATGGTAAGAAGTTTATATAACCTAATTGCCACAAAACTGTCATTGCTGGTTAATTTATTAGAGTAATAAAAAGATGTTGTGCTCTTAAAACTTAGCTGGAATGAATTCTGTTCAATGATACCGATGGCCCCCGAACCATAAATTTTCTATTTTTGACACTTATGTGAAACCTGAGAAGTGCAGATGCTTAAATGTGGGTATACTATTCTTAACCATTTTCCTTGGAGTACTGGTGTGGATGCATGAATGTAGGGGAGTTCAGGACAGTGCTGAGAGCCTCCTGTTATGGGAGAAACCTAGGGGTAAAGGATTGGGAGAAAGGAAATAGAGACTAACAGAAAGGCCTGATCATTTATGAAGAGTATTAACTCTCAGATTGCACCCAAAACTCTTTCAGCTTTTTTATTTTAAAATAACTAGATTAACAGAAAAGTTGCAAAGATAGTACAGAGCTCTCCTGGGGTTTTCACCCAGCTACCCCTAATGTTAACATTTCAAATAATCCTGATGCATTTATCAAAACTAAGAAATGAACATTGGTAAAATTCTTATTTACTAAGCTAGTCTTTATTAAGATTTAGCCAATTTTTCCATTATAGGCCTTTTTCTGTTCGAGAATCCAATGAGGATGTTGCATTTAATCATCATTCCTTGTTAGTCTCATTTACAGTGACAGTTTCTCAATCTTCATTTTTGTTGCATAACCTTGGCGCTTTGGAAGAGTACTGGTCAGGTATTTGTAGAATGTCCCTCAACTTGGGTTTGTCTGATATTTCTCATAATTAGACTAATCCACTCAAATATTTAATTTACTTTCTTCAGAAAGTACACAAAATTCAGAGCTGACTCAAAGGAGGAAAGCAAGGCTACACTGATATATTTTTATTTGCCCGTTTAAAGGCCATATGATGAAACTGGACTAATGGTCTTATTAGTTTTAAACCCTAGTTGTAAGTTTGTCATAGGGAAATTTTATTTCACAAAGAAAAATAATGCCAAGTAATATTCATCAGGCACTGTGCATTATATATGTTGCCTCATTTGATTGTCAAAATGACCCTATGAATTAGGTGTTGTTTTATTATTATTATTATTATTATTATTATTATTATTATTAATGTTCCACCATCATCATCACCACAGTTATTGCTATCCTTATCTTGAATTTAAGGACATGTAAGCTCAAGAAACGTATAGTTCTCAGTAGCACAACTCATAATATCTGTGGAATACATCATTAAACCTTTGTCTTTCAGACTCCAGATCCATTCTATTTATTCATCAGGTCTCCTGTGCTTTGTTTCTCTTTCTCTGAGAGGAGCCCATGTAAAATATAATAAGGATGTATTCCAGAGGTTTTTAATTGAGTTATCCCAAATGCTGATATTATATTGATGAAAACGTCTATAAAAAGATTCCTTTCATCAATATCGTTAAAAAAATTTCCAAAACAATTCATTAGTCCCCTCCTCTTCTCTCTCTCATCTCTTTCTCTTTCTATACACAGCACACACACACACACACACACATGCACATAAACACATTATAGATGTGTGTGTATATCTCTACCAACTGTCTGTCTAACTTTCTACCTATCTATCTATAAATGTAATACTGTATATGAGATGTATGAAGAATCATGCTTTCAAAACAAATCTTACTAATTGGTGAAATTAATGAGATTTCTTATGCTTCAGTATAAAGATGATATTAATCAAGGTCTAGTCCCCCCGCCCCCACACACACACATGCTTTGAACATGAGTCAATAGAATGAAAACATTTTAGGAGTATATTTTAGAAGTTTAATTATCTACAGTTTCGATGTGGTGCATCCTATTAAATTGGATGATCTGGTTGATTGCAAACTTTTAAAACTAACTTCTAATGGTTTAAGCATTAATTTGGATGCATCAAATTCTGATATTATTTCCATTGTCTGTTACTATAATAGCGTGCACTAAATTGAGAGTTGCACATTGTCTGGTTCAACAATTCAGTTTTACAGATAAGTAATCAGTATTTTCAAGGTCATTAATCTGGTTAATGACAGAATTAGGGCTAGAATATCTGGGTTATAAGTTCTTTTTTATTCTGTGATTCTGAAAAAAATTGAGCTAGGGATTGATGAAAATAAAGCTGTCTATTTTTATTTTGCACATGAGATTATAAGGAAGGAATTATCCAAGGTATATAGTATATCATGTGAATATTATATGTGATTTTATTTCCATCTTTTCAAAATTAAAGCAAAATTATATATTTCTATTAGAGCAATTAATCGGTGCATTGTCATTAAAGATAAATTGGAATTTAAGGACGGGTAAAGATTTGGTGACAGATTAAACTTTATTCCATTTAATTATGGTAAAAAAATCTAAATTTTAAAAATCTAAAACATCTGATTTTATAGAGGATATTATATGGCATAAGAATGATTAAATGCATAATGGCCAATATATCTCATGTTATCTATCTTGTAGAGTTAAAATAAATCAAGAATGTTCTTTACTTACATAAGACAATGGTTGTGCAAATAAAAATGTGATTTGTATAATAAAAAGCCAGCATTACAGCAAATTATCCTTCTCAGTTTGAAAAACATGGATAGGCTGCAAAAGATAAATTTGTGGAATAACGCATCTTTAAATGGTTATTTTTACTATATTAATGGACTAATTTTTAAAACCTTCTTCTGTTGACATCTTTGATGAATGATGTTTGAAAATCTTTTTTACTGAATCTTTCTAGAATGTTTTCCACAAGTTGGAATCAGAGGGAGAAGGCAACTTATCTATGTGACATCTGTAGATACTTTGAGCATCTAATAAAATCACTTCAGAGGAACATTTATTCAAACAGAAATTCCCACTATTTCAAATCCTCCCATGGATTCTTAGAATTATGGCCAGCAAATTTGCACCTCGTGGACTGACAGCAACTTTAAATTGAAAAGTGTTGTGTATGTGTGTGTGTACACTTAGTTTGTAATCCCAATCATAGCTCTGTTTTCAGTGTTCTGACCAACTAATATTTTGGACTTTCTTTTTCAAAACCTGCTTCTGGCTTTCCATGCCAGTTTTATGAGGTTTAGTTGAAATTAAATCCTTAAAGCTGTTAGGATTTGTATATAAATATGTTCCCAGATTTAATTCTCTGATTCACTTTTTAAAAGCATGGCATTTAAAAATCTCTAGATGTGTTAGTCTTTAGCAGTTTAAGTATTTATTCAAACTAAGTTTCTTATAATACTACATTTGATATTAGACTTCCTAGGTTTAAGTATTAAATTTTAACTATCTAGTTCTTTCCTAAAGAAAAATGATTGATGTAAAAGATGGAGATGCTTACATCTGTCATGGAGTTTATTACCTATTTCAACATGAAAACAAAAAAAATATGGACAGTTATTGGCATCAAGGAGTAGATGGATTCTGTGTAGTACAGATATTCTACACTTTCCACGGAACTAATTTGTACTAATGATTTTAAACACATGCTCTTTGATCTATGAAATCCTTCAGAGGACCAGTTCTGACAAAAAATATATTTTTTGACACATAAATCTTAGAAAAGTTTCAGGTTACTCTGATAACCTAAAGGACACATTCTCAGCGGGTCAAACAGAAGACGTGAGACTGGAAACTGCTTGAATGAATGCAGCCTCTCTGTTCCAGGTTTCTCCAGGGAGACTTGGTGGTTTTAGTGTTTCACATGTCTTGCGTGAGAGACTCAGGACACAGGAGGTCCCAGGTGGGGATGAACAAACCTGTTATGCCAACAACTCCGGCACAATTAACATACGTTGCTGGGAGGACCAGTGGGCAAAAGGTGCAGTCGGTGATTCACAAGGCTAAGGATGCATGCAGGGAGCACGGCAGGCCCGGTGCATGCCTGACACCTGAATGAAAACGAAAACAGACATTTTATTTATTTTAATTACAAATGATCACATTTGTATTTGATCATGATATATAAATGTAAATTTACAAAGTAATTATATATATATAAAATATATATTTTATCATCCCTTCTACTCCAGTGACAACCAATGTTAATAGATTACGTACTCCTTTTGGAATTTTTTTCTATACATACTGTTTTCTATACATATTGTTTTGTAACCACCTCTCAATACTGATAGATATCACTCACTTTTTCAACACTTATGTTGTATTGCATTATGTACATGGGCCATGAATTGTTTAATCATTATCCTATTGATGAAGCTTTAGGTCTTCTCCAGGTTTTCACTGTCGTACCTGGTGGAGGCAATGAAAAAATATTATCTACCTGTTTTTGCACTCTTGAATTATGTAAAATAATAGATTAATAGAACTAGAATTATTGATTGAAAGGAGTATTTTCATTTAAAATATTTATAGATAAATCATATTGCTCTCTAAAGAATTGTGTACATTGCAATCTCTCAAACAGTGTATTTTATCAATATTTAATTTTTTTGGCAGTCTAATTGGTAAAGACTGTTTTCTCTAATTAATTTGCATTTTCTTTGACCACTAGTCAATTTGAGCACCTCTTCAAATATTTATCAGATGTTGATAGTTTTTTACTATCAATTTTTGGCCAATACTATGCTAATTTTTCTTTTTAAAGTATTTCATTCTTTGTGTTTGAGGAGAGGTAATCCTTTACCTATATTTACAAAGACTTATTTTCAGTTAATTATTTATCTTTTAATTTGGCTTATGGTGAATTTCATCATAGAGAAGTTACATTTTTTATGAGATCTCATGAGCTGGTCTTTTGCTTTCTTACCTTTAGGTGTTGTGTTTTACTTGTGATATTTTGCTGCCTGAACATGGAAAATATCTTCTGATGTAATCTTACATATTCTTCCAATATATTGGTATAACTCAATATTTCCATAACAAGTTGAGCTCCTTAAATTCTTTGGCAGAATTATAGGTGCCAGTCAGCACTGTGGAAAGAATAGGCTGTATATTTGCAAAGAAATAGATGGAGTTAGCAATCCAAATTTAGCAAAAGTGTAATGTATTGGGCTGTAAAATGCTTTCATATTTTAATTTCTGGACTGTCATTACTGTAGAAATAGTTGAATAATATTAAAAATTATTTAAGCTTTCTCTGTGATATTAAGTCATAATAAGATCTTTTCGGCTGAGAAAGTTTATGGGGAAAATCATGTCACTATTTATAATATTGTCAGAGCTTGCAAGCTTACATAAATCGATGAGGGCCACTTAGGTTAAGTACAAATCTCAAATGGGTGAAAATAATAATTGGGTTGGTCCAGGGCATTAAACCGTAGATTTGTGGAAATTGTCTAGTGGTCATTTTAGTAGAATAATTCAGACACGAATAGGGAACAGCAGAAGAGAATGTTTGAGTTGGGAGTACTCAAGAACTATCCAGTGACATTCAGCTTCCGAATATATGTTTTTCTACATATTACATCGTAACACACACACACATACACACACACACAATACTAGGTAACAGTTATTAGAAGCTAATTATTTGGCACTTGATCCTCATAGTAAGTATATGAACTAGAGACTGTTATTTTTCTTTTTTTGGGAGTGAGGATGCAGAAGTGTAGACAAGGTAAGTCTTTACATAAGCTGGCACAAGTAGAAGTGAGAGAAGCAATTTGGACACTGGCATTTTGATTCCAGAGCCAAAGTGTGTAGCCATTGCACAGACTGCCATGCATTTCCCAACTTCACTGCGAATAAATGACAGAGGAAACATTTGTGTAGCACTTCGTATGTTTTTTTGAAGATAATTCACAATCTTGCACATTTAATTATCTCAGCCATCTGCTAAATTCCCCAAGGCTAACTTTTTCATCCTGGTTTTGATAGATAGGGAAACTGAGGCACAGAATTTTTAAATAAATTGCCAAAGGCCACACAAAATGTTAGTGCGAGACCCTAGAACAGAATGCAGATATTTGGATCTTTCTAGGATGATCATTTCACTCTTCCTCCCAGTAGCCTCAGCAAAGACCACATTGGAATAGCAGGTTTAAACACCGACGATTTTAAATGCGCCAACAGAAGTATCAGAGAAGCAGTGGACTTACAATTAAAATGCGTGTTCCACACAGTGTCTTTACACTCACCTGCTACCTTAATAATTCTGCAGCCTTCTATTTGATGATAATGTTGAAGGACTAAGTATACACAAGAGACAAACTCATTTTGGGGGGAAAATATTAATAAAACAAGTATACTCCAAGCTTATCCTGTATTTGAAAGAAGGGTCACTTCAAATTGAAAATCAGAAGCTCTGTAATTGCCACATATTCTCCCATTCTCTCTATGCTGCTCTTCAAACAGGCCAGCTCCTCTTATTGTTTTCACAAATATTTTTCCCACTTCCTGGGGTTTACTTCCATAACCGACTCACCCACCTTCACTCGGCTAATTCCCACCCATGCAGCCTAAATGCCACTTTTTTTTTTCTGGAAGTTTCCCTCACCAATTAAAGTAGCTAAGCTCTCTTATTATTAAGGTTTTTACTGTCAGATATATATATTTTTTACTTTGTAGCTCTTCTTGTAATATATAATTATATATTTGGTATTTATTTGTTTAAAGTTTGTTTCCCTATTAAAATGTATTCTTCATTAGAGCAGGGCTATGTTTATATCATCCAGTATTCAGAACCTAGTGGTTAGCATAGAGCATGGCACACAGTAAACAAGCTGTTAAGATCTGTTGACATAATAAAAGAATTTTGTTTTCAGATTTTGTGAGTATAGGGATTCTTAAACTACTGGTTACTAACAAGCTAAAATAATTTCCTGTCTCTCCTATTTTAATACCTAGAACCTTTTCTCCATCCCTAACAAGAAAAACAACATTGAAATGCTAAGAAAAATGTAAAGTGACTATTTCAAACATTAATAACCATGACTGTTTTTGTTTCATAAAGAATTTTTTAAATGAAAGTGTATCACCACTACTGAGAAAGAAATGGGGAGAGGAAAATTTGCTGGAAAATGTATTTACAGAGAAATGTTTATGAAATATTTTGCACTAAAGACTTCAAAAATGATTAATGTGCAGTTGGGAGTAGGAGCAGAGTGTGTAGAGATATAGATACACTTGGCAGATATTGGCAGCAGGAGTGAAAGAGAATACTCATCCAGTTTTTGTGATGGGGGCTCTTTTGTGATAGGAGAGCTTAAGAAAGACCAGAGAAAATCAGGGACTTGGAACTTTCTAGAAAAGGTCAGGGATGCTCAACAGGGAAACTCCAACTGTATCTGGGGATTGCTCATTCTCTACTCAACCTCGTGGGTATCTAGCCTGTGGTCCTGGGGAGCAGTATGTGAAAGGGCAACAAGTTAACTACCATTCTGAGAGTAAAAATCAGGAGCACAACTCAGAAAGTGAAAAAAAAAAGGGAGTCTCAGTAAATGTAAAACTATAGAATTCCATCTTCTCTTTCCCACCAATCCAAACACTATACATCAGGAGACAGTCCTTCCCCCAACTCTCAGGATGGGGATGTTGGGTGGGATTGCAAATGGAAGATATAATCTCTGTGAGAGAAAGACTGCATGTGTGTGGCTCACTTAGTAGAGGACCCACCTTATAGTAATTATTGGATAGATAATTTTTTTGAACTAAGAAAATTCTCTTCTCTCACCTTGTTCCTGGACTTTGGCACAGTTATCCTCAGCAATGCTAAATGTCCCAAGAGTCAACATTACATTCCAGGTAAGGGTTTGTTAAGATCTGAGAACATCTCTTGCCTATATCACAAGAATTTATATTCCTGATACATGGCTGGTACTATAGTAAATAGATGTTGGCCAGATGAATGAATGAATGGCTGGATATATACCAACACATGACAAATCAAAACTCCAAATACCCAACTATGTTTTAACAAGTTAAAGATAACAAATGTATGGAAAAAAAGATATCTCTAAGAATAAATTCTTTATCCTCCATTTATAAGGTTGGATTACAGTTGTTTTTGCAATTAAACTGTTTGGTCTTTTTAATTATCTAGTTGACCACACATTTTCCTCAGGGAGAGAGTCTTGAATTTGGAAAAACTGACTTTTATCAGAATTTTATATCCACTGTAAATCATCCCCAAGAAAAATGCATGTATATCCTTTAACAAATTTTGACATATAACCTAAAAGCTTCTGCTGAGCTCTTGAAGGTTCCCCATGTACCCCACATACCCCAGATAAAGGAACTTTATTGTAATAGGGAAATTTTAATACCGTGTATTTGATGTTATTATGTCATTATTGTTGTTATTATACATTATTATAATACACATAACATATTGCTAATGTATTGGTGTTATGTTTAGATGATAGATGTTTAGATGTTTCAAAATATTCTGGGGTTTAGGAGAGAGCTGGAATATAGTTTAGCACAGTCCAGTAAAAAGTTCTGTGATGATGGAAATATTGAACTCTTTTGTAGAACTACATAGTAGTCCAATATAGTAGTCACTTGCCACCTATGGCTATTGAGGCATTGAAATATAGCCAGTGCACCTGAGGATCCAAGCTTTTTTTATGTTATTTAATTTTAACTAATTAACAAGTGCCAAGTGTTATTGTTCTGGACAGTACAGGAGCAGACAAACGTAGTTGTCCATGAAGTGGTTATACTTAAAGCTGGGTGATGAGATTATGACTTATTTAAACTGTTTTTTTGATTATATGTTTGGAATCATCCATAATAAGCCAAAAAAAGAAGGACAAATACTCCGTGGATCTGTTTATAAACTAAAATAGTCAAACTCATAGAAACAGAGCAGAGTGATGGTTGCTAGGGAGCTGGGGGTTGAGGGAAATGGGAAGCTGCTGTTCAGCAGGTGAAAAGTTTCTGGAATGCAAGATGGGGAAGTTGCAGAAGTCTGCTGTACAGCATCGTGTCTGTAGCCAGTGGCACCGTATGGTACACTTAAAACATTTTACAAGGGTAGGTCGCCTATTAAAGGGCCTTACTATGATGTAAAAAAAAAAAAAAAAAAAACAGTAAAATTTTCTAAAATTGAAAAACATTAAGAAAATTGGGATAAAACACTCGAATAGGCAAAGGGAGAAGAAAGGATTAAGTCTTTAAAAGCTTATTTTTTTGATACGCATCCAGAGCAATCTTAAAGGATGAGCAGAGGTTTATTTGATCCTTGGCAGCCTTTCCTCAGAAGAGGTTACCATGAGACTGGTACAAGGGATGCATGGCAGGACCTGAGGCTCTGGGTATCCAAGAGGTGTCTGAGTCGAAAACAGAAGCTTGGTTCATCAAAGTGAAAAATAGGCCTGTATGATCATATTGCAAGATGAGTATGAAACAGTGATTTAGAACTGGACCATGGGGCTGCCATTCCTATTATGTATAAGACACAGACACATAACATGTCATGTCAGCCAGAAGATTCTAAAGCAATGAGTAAGTAGAATTTAAGTCGTTGGGAGGCTAGCCATGTGACAATGAGCATGGCTGAGGAGGCGTAAGACCTGGGATAAAAGGTAAAGGAGGACACACAGAATCAGAGTGATATCCCAATGTTCATTTACTCCGCAAGGAAAGAGAATGGCTTAGAATAGCAGAAGTATTATTGCTATGGAGTCATTCACTTACAAGACTAAAGACTATGACCCACAGAGAGGATTGTAAAAGTTCAAACTATGATCAGTAGAAGCAATGGAGGATCAATGGATTTGTGCTGCGTTATGAGATGGGGAGCTTCAGTTTTGTATCCCTTCAATCTGATGAGTATCTGAATAACTTTGGGAAAGTCGCCAATGAAATATTTCCTTATTCCATAACAACGCACTGTCCAGATTTTTCAAGTTGACTACAGAGAATAGAGCTTTTCCTGGGAGGGAAAAACCCTCTAATATTTGTCCCCATCTGCCACTTGCAAGTTCTTCTCTGCTTTCTTCCTCCTTCATATTTCTTTATCCCTTCTTTTCTCTTTAATGACTTGATTCAAGTATAGACAAAAGATATATATATTTTTTAATCTGCACAGCAAGGCTAAGATGAGATTGCTTGAACCAAAGGTATGATAATATCAAAAGAAAAATAAACAGGAAACCTAACATGCAGTCAGATAGTATATCTCATTAATAATATTAACAGATTAATATGTATGGAAAATACACATACAATAGCTTGTGTTTATAAATATTATTTTAGTTGATCTGCACACCAGATTAATGAAATAGATACTACTCTCATTTAATAAAAAAGAAAACTAAGGTTAATCTTTTGGTAGCTAAAAAGTAGCAGAGACCGGGCTTGAATCTGAGTTTGACTACTCCAAAGCGCACAATCTTAAGCACTTCACTATACTTTCTTATTTCATATTCAGCTTAAAGACTCCTAGAGGGTAATACCCTACCTTCCTCCCAACATCAGAGGACATTTTTTCTTCTGTAAAGAATACACTAAATATTCATTCACCCACTTCAGAATAAGGCCCACCCCTTCCCATAAGGATGTGGACTCATCCTAAAACCTCATCTAGTCAACCATGTCAGAATACATCTCTGCATATAATAATGGACTATTCATCCAAGTCACCTATAGACTGTCCCCCCACTTCACCTCTGGTCCCCTACCATGAGTACCTTTGTTGCCTTATCTGCAGAGGAGGGCACAATTCACTTTTACTCATCCTAAATCTCTATGACAATAATGCTGTTGTGGTGGTACCGCTAGTGGTGATGGATCCCATTTGTTGAATACCTCATATATTCAAAGAGTTATATTCAGTGCTTGACACATTGACAGTCGTCCCAACAGGAGATATTATGATCTCCAATTTACACTTGTACAAACTGAGGCTCTGAAAGTTTAAATGATTCACCTAAATCACTCATACTGGTAAATGCAAATGGTGGGACTTGAACCCAGCACTGTCTGGTTCTAAAGCTCATGTTTTTTCTACTGTAAAAGATGAAAAGAACAATCATAATATGTACAGGGAAGGTCGAGTATTCCCCTAAATTGGCCATGTGGGTACACACATCTGTCTTTCAGCATCTTCTCTTGTTCTGAAGTTTTATGATAAGGCCTTTGAAGTCAGGTAAAGACCTGTTTATTTTAGAGTCCAGGATATTTTTATATCTTTGACTGACCCCCCTTTTACTCTCCCTCATATTCAATAAAATCCATTTCTTTTTTCTTTTTATAAAATCTTGAGAATAAATATATTGTCACATCATGTTGTACTGATACACAGCCATGATATTCCCACCTCATTATGCAGTCTCTCATTCTGGTTCCTTGTGATAGGTATGTGTTCACCCTGACTTTATAGCATTGGTGTTGTCAAAAGTTTCAACATTACATAATGTTTAATTGAACTCAGTTCTCAACATTCTGTTTTCTAATTTTCAAAAGTCAGATTCCTTTTTCACAAGAGCATTACACGTCCTGAGCCAGAAAGGTTAGTGACTCAGCATTACTCCTGAACCTTTGCACAGGAAGCTAATTTCCGTAACAGGCACATTGCAGCTCGAAGTCAGAAGTTGTTACTTGCAAATGCAATAGGTAGAAAGCTAGTACACTTGGCTTCTAAACAGAGAATTATAGAACATTTGAGCATGTTGTTAAGAAAAAATAGTTAGAAGGAAATTTATAAGGTCCAGAATTTTGATAAGCTGCCAGCAAAGGTGATTCGACATTTTATAAAATAATTAAGTGGCTTTCCATTGCCCAGGTGACAGTTCATACTCACAATGGTAAATTAAGTTCCTGAAGAGGTAAAATTTTGTGTAGGGAAATTTTTTTCATTATAGAGTTATGGAATAAGGCAGACCTGATTCCAATAATAATAGACTGTGTGGTCTTTGGACCACTTGTATCAAACTGACCTCAGATATTTGCTTAAAATTTAGACTTCTAGACTCAAGCTTAATGAATCAGATTCTATGGAGGTAGGGCCGCAGGCAATAAAATTAAAGATAGATAGGAAAGACATTTGTAAGGTAGTTAAATGATATAAACTCTATGAAGTTAGCAGGTATTGAGCTCTCAGTATTTTTGCCTCTCATTTTGTACCTTGCCCCTTTCTTCCTTCAGGCTTTTTTTTTCCCAGTGTTTTTTCACATTTGCTCTCTAGAAAAAAGGCATTTAGCACTTCCACACTGTGGCACAAACAACTGGCCAAGTGTTACCCCTCCAGGAGCAGCTTTTACAATTTAACAGGTGTTAAACCCTAAGCTTCATTTCAACCAAAGGAGTGAAGTGCTAATGGTGCAGTTTGAGTTGAGTCAAGGAGAGGAGATCATTGGAAGTGGTGGGCAATGAAGTCTTATTTAATGGATACTGGAAATAATGTATGGAAATCTTCTCTGTATGTACAAAGACTGTTGACTTAGCATCCAGAATACATTAGCACCTAGAATACATTAGCACCTAGAAGGAGAGAACCAATGTAACAGGAATGGAATGAAATTTGAGAATGTATTATTTGAAATATCATAATAAGGATTGTCTTGCATGTATATTGCTCTGTGATTTCTGTGTGATTATTTTTATTTTTTGCTTAAATATTTGAAATGTTTACAAATACACACATCTCAGAACCATAAAACACAAAATTTTTAAAGCTCAGGAAATTCAAACACACACAAACTCTACAGTAGTGATTATTCTTGAAATATTAAGGAGGTATGTTTAAAGCTCCTTGTAACTTACTCAGCATGTAAATGAGTATCAAGGCCTGTGTTGTTCACCATTTTGTTTTGGATTTTGTTTTTGTTGGTGTTTATTTTTAATATGTGTCTTATGTCGTTTAGACAATTATAATGGGTTTATGTTTTAAATAACTCTCTTTCACTGAGCACCAGCTTCTGGAGACCTCGCCTTTTTATTTTAGTCATTTTTTGTATTCCCAGCACCTAACTTAGGGTAGGCGCATGGGGAGGGCCAGGTGTATGTTTCATGAAAGACTGAAAGAATATTTTATGTTTCATTTAAAATGATAACTAATGTCATTTCTAAGATACTTTAAACCAGAAATTGAGAGAGGATGATGTAGTGAAGAGTGATGAGAATGAAGAGATCAAATTTCTAGTCTAGTTGAATGACTTTGGAAAGCGACACATCTAGATTGCCTTTATCTTTAAAATGAGATGGTTCGACTAGCTCTCCTATGACCTGTGTGAGTGGACCCCTGTGCACCTTTCTTTCAAAATTCAATCAGGCACTCTGACTTGAATTAAACTATAACTGATTCCATTTTCATAGCTCCCAATTTTCCTTCAGTATTGAAATATGTGCTTTTTAAATGCACTGCATATTGTGTTATTGAGACTTATGTGTTTGTTTTATTTTACCATTAATGGCTGTACCTTCCAAACCAGAATAATTGTAATCTACTTACATCAAGTTGTATTTTTAACAAAATAGGACAAGTTTAAAGAAATGCCTTTTATACAGCCTCAGAAATTCTCATAACTATTTTTTCTCTTGTGCACCACAGTAAACCAGTCACCATGATTGTTGTTAACTGAAAATCAGAAATGATACCAGTTGGAGAAAACGTGTTCGCCCCCACAACTATAAAAAATAAAATAAAATCACATGACCTCAATCCAAATATGTCTTGCCAAGCCACTAGGTCTTCTGATTTTTCAAGGGAAATTAGATACCTAAATTTTTATGTGAAATTATTTTTAAGGAACAGTTGTCTATTATAATATTTAGTCCCCTGGCCAGCAATTTGTAACCTCTGTCCTAAAGATTTAAACTTGATTTCCTCCCGCTTGGTGTTTTGAGGTCATTTGTTTGATAGTTAGAGAATACTTACTATGGGCTATGATTTATGCTAGTGTCTGAGAACTTGTTCAGCTCATGCACTCTAGGAACTTCCTGAATAATAAAGGATTTGAGAAGCAAATGATTGGTTTCTAAATCGCTTTTTTTGCGTGTGTTTCAGACTGAGCTAGATACTCTAAGGAATAGTAAAAACATATCAAATATTGTTTTCTTATTTACCAAGAGTATTTATGTATTTGCCTATTCAACAGATCTTTATTATGTGTCAAATACTGTCCTCAGCACTGGAGATAAACAGGTTATTTTTTTTTTTTTTTAGCCTTGAGATTAAATTCTACTGGAGTACGTACAATAAACCAAGAAATATATTATGTAGGAGGTAGTAATGTGTGCTATGAAAATCATAACGCAAGGTAGGGAAATAGTATTATGGGAGAGGTTGCTAATTTATATATGGTGATCTTGGAAAGCCATTCCAAAAAGGTGAGCTGAAGGTATATTCAGGAAAGATCATCTCTAGAAAGAAAGTAAATTAAGTACAAAAGCCCTGGGGAAACCAGTTTGAAGGTTCTTGCTGATATCCCAGAGAAGAGGTTTGGTAGTTTGGACAGGGTGGAGTTTGTGAGAAATGATTGGATCTTGGGTATATTTAGAAGGAAATACTAGTAGTGTATGCTGATGGTTCAGTGGAGAGTTTCATAGAAATGAGTCAAGGATGAATTAGTAATTGAAAGAATAGAAGTTTCATTTATTGGTATGGGACCTTTATGTGGAATGGGTTTGTTTTAGAAACCAAGATTTTCATTTTGAAGATAGTAATGTTGAGGTGCCTCTAGACATTCAGGTTTAGATAAAATGTCAAGAAGGCACTTGGACACAAGAGGTTAGAGCTCAGCAGAGAAGGCTGAGCTAGAGATGATAACATGAAAAGGGAGCTAAAGGAAGGAGCTCGAATAAGTGCAGACTTGAAGTACTGTGGGTGCTCAAAGAATGAAGGCATTGTTGTGATTTGAAAAATCTAGAAACTGCTTAGTGAAGAGATGAGATGGGCCCTAGAGGAGAAGGAACTGTGTAATAAATGCGGTTTGAGGCTGCACGGCCTGACGTGCACTGAAGCTAGAGATGAGAATAAATAGCTGAGAATGAATCAGAAGACTTGAGCCTCCCATCTTCTTCTGCCATCTTTCAGGACAGTCCTGAATTTTTCTAACAGATAGGAATCCATTCCAAAGATGGTCTATTGTTGACAAAGAGAGGGAGAGAAAGAAGAAAGGAGACAGGGAGGGAGGTGGGAGGGAGGGAGGAAGGGAAGGAAGGAAGGAGGGAGAGAGATGCTGTGGCGTAAAAGTAGAAAAGGTTAATATACAATGAATGATGAAATGTCTCCATCAATGGAGCAGTTGGTGAGAGGTGAATTTTTCAAATGAGGTTTTCCTTCGGTGTGAGTTCTAAAGGAGCATAGTTTCAGTCCTAAGTGCCAGGACTGGCAGGTGTATTATTTGTTGATTTATTTTTATCTTAGTTTTATGAGTTTACAAAAATGTGTTGTCTATTTGAAATGCTTCTATTCAAATTGGCAGGAATCTGTGGAGACATTTAACTCAGAAAGGAAGAACATAATGTGTCTGTGACTGATATCTCTTGTGTATGAATTGAGAAAGGGACCCTTGGGACATTTTTTTAATGATCATTTATCCATAGGTATTGCATTTAGATGTCCAAGGAATATCGTTATGTAACAACAATTTGCATATGGAGTTCCAGTTTTCATTGGAATTTCCAAGAATCAAAAAAGAATATAGGCAGCCACCTAGAGTATAGACAGTGTGTGTTTAGAATGTCGATGCCCCCAGCACATCATAGTTTTGACTTACCCCATAAATAAGTATTCTGTGTAAGTACTTTATTCCAAACTTCCCAGGAGATGCTCATTCCCTGAGTGCAGGAACCCTTTTGCAATGGTTTTAATGCAGTAGAGCTTCATGCTTTCATCACCACAGAGTGGAGGCTAGGCTGTGACTCCACACTGCCCAGGCCCAGATCCTGACTCATCACACTTTCATAACTGGTCCTTTAATTGTCTCATCTGTAGAAAGGAGAGTGCAGTACCCAACTAGAATTGACATGAATTTTAAATGAATGAACGAATCATGCAAAAACTTAGGAAAGTATCTGGGATGGAGTAAGCATTCAATAAATATGAAGTGCTTTTATTTTATAAATATTAACTAATCAATGTTGATAGAAGGAAGGCAGGTGTATGAATGCTTTCCTTACAGTAAAGAGAAGTATACAAAAAGAGGGACCCATGAAGGTTATTGTACTTAAGTAGATCTTGAATTATTCTGACTCGTAGGGCACATATAAATTAGTATGTTTCCCAGATTTCAGGACATATTTTAGAAATGATCCAGAGTAAGGGCCACAATCTCAAATATCGGTGCCAGTTAGGGAGTTAAAGAAAGTAAGCAAAGCTGACCATGCATAAACAAAAGGGGGAACCAGAAGAGAGCATGCCCCTCCCTCCAGAAGAGGGCTGGCAGCATCAGCTGCAAGTGGTTGTGGACATCCAGAACCATCCTCTGCAGGAATGCAGTCCCAGTGGGGCCACATTCTCAGATTTTTCTAGAACTTGCAAGTTCAGCTATGTGAAATTAAGACATGTACTGTTTGGTGGGTAATTAAGAAAAAAATTTTTAAACACTGGGGGTGGTCCAAAACACATCTACTGATCTGATTTGGTATGTTTGTCACCTCTTGGAAAAATGGCAATAACAAAAATTCAACAAACAATAAAGAATTTAATTAATCATCAAATTCATGTCATCGTAAAATATTTTTATGACTCTCTTTTGGGTCAAACAACAGGACCTTTGGAACTTCTTTCCATTCTTAGAATCTTAGCATTGATACATAAAGTTTTCTCCTTTAATATCATATTAAACAGCTGTTTTCTCTGACAACCAGCTCTTGAATAAGGCTCTACTGCATAGACCGATTGTGGTTCTAGTTCACATCATCCCATTAGTGCTTTCTTTTCAAAGAAATTCAAAACATTGGCTTTTAAAATTTTTTGTCCATAGGGTGCGTTAAAGGCTATTATGTGAGGTTAGACTGTGCTTTGTTTTACCTTTTGGTACATATTTTAGAAATTTAGAAATGACCCAAGATAGATGGATGGATGGATGGATGGATGGATGGATGGATGGATGGATGGATGGAGAGATAGATAGATGATAGATAGATAGATAGATAGATAGATAGATAGATAGATAGATAGATAGATAGATAGAGTTATGTAGATATTGTTATTACAAGACAATTCTTTGTGCATGATTTAAATATATATTTAAATGGATGGTCATTGTTTTTACCTTGTCCTCAACCTTTGAGGTCATTCTAAAAGCGTACTTCTAAGAAATTTTCTCCCTAGATCATGGCTAAGAAACAAAGAATTGTCTGATAATTTATATTCTGGAAATTGATTCTTGTCAGAGAATGAGAGGGAGCAAGAATATGGCTTACACACCCTTGCTACCCAGTCTGACCAGCTGTCGGAGCTAAAAGGAGGAAGAGGTGAGAAAAAGTGTAGGAATACCAACTTCAGAACTCTTAAATAATAACAACATACTGTTACATGATATTTCTAAAAGCAGGCTAGCAACATCATTTTGTGCACTCTAGAAAATTCATAGCAAAGTAGATGCTGACTTTCCGAAAGCTGAAATCTGGTCTTTCTTGTTCACATCAGTGCCTCTTCCACCAACCCAGTCATCAGGGGACATCTTCAATAACAACGTAGCTACTCTTCCAAGTTAGATTTTCCCCTTCTGATTTATTTCACTTAGCATAATGTCCTCAAGGTCCATCTATGGCAAGTTGCAAATGGCAAAGTTTTTGTTTGTTTGTTTGTTTGTTTTATAGCTGAATTATATTTCATTGTATATATATACACCATCTTTATCTCTTCATCTGTTGATGGACACTTAGATTGTGTCCATATCTTGGCTATTGTAAATAAAGCTACAATGAACAGAGGGGTACAAATATCTCTTTGAGACAGCGATTTCATTCTCTTTGGATATACATCCAGAAGTGGAATTGCTGGAGCATATGGTAGGTTTTTTTTTTTTAAATTTTTGAGGACCTTCCATACTATTTTCCATATTGGCTGCACCAGCTTACATCCCCACCAACAGTGCACAAGTGTTCCTTTTTCCCCACATCCTTGCCAACACTTGTTATCTCTTGTGTTTTTGGTGATAGCCATTCTAACAGGTGTGAGGTGATATCATGGTTTTGATTTGCATTTCCCTGATGATTAGTGAAGTTGAGCACCTTTTCATGTACTTGTTGGCTCTTTGTAGACCTTCTTTGGAAAAATGTCTATTCGGTTCCTCTGCCCATTTTTTAATCAGATAGTTTGGTTTTTGCCATTGAGTTGTATGAGTTCTTTATATATTTTGGATATTAACCCCTTATCAAGTATATGATTTGCAAATATTTTCTTCTACTTTATAGGTTGCCTTTTTTTTCTTGTTGATGGTTTCCTTTACTATGCAGATTTTTTTA
>NW_011888811.1:6581374-6592645 GCF_000151845.1 Pteropus vampyrus
TAAAAATAAAATTTGCTATATAGGACCCTACATGATACTTTAACACACATTTCTAAATGTGAAAAACTTTACCTCAGGCAGAAATGGGATAAATAGCAGTCCAGAAATTTGGAAGACATAGTTAACTAAAATTATACCTCAGTATTTCTCCCTAATAGCTAACAGATTCTACAAGTCCTTCATTGAAATGTCTCTTAGCTTCTTCCCTTGTCCAAGCCCACAAATACTTTTCTAGTCTAAGCCTTTATTGTGTCTTGTTAGGACCACTATGGCTTCTTAGATAGGCACTGACAAATGAAATGCCCTCCCCCTCAAAAAATAGGTGGGATGTCTAAATGAGTCAACCAGACTATGTGGGAAGAGTATGCAACTTCTATAGCAGGCAGCCTCCGCTCAGCTCCAGGAGATCATTGCCAGATAGTTGTTGTTTGTTGTTTGCAAGAGGAATTAGAAATCTTCCAAATTTTACGTGTTAGCAACAAATAATATCTGTTGGACAGGCTGGACTTGAAAGTTCATGTTTGGCAGCTTGTGAACCTATGCTCCTTGCTTTTAGATTTTTTTATCTTCTATTGTTATCTCTAAAACATTGCTAGATGAATCTTTCTAAAAATGGCCTTGCATTTATCTTGCTCCTCAATAATTTTAAGAGAATTTTCATGACCTACAATATCAAACTAGAATCTTAGTTCCAGTACTCAAGACCCAAGTCTACAGTTTGATTTTAAAATTATTTGGGATTTATCTAATAAGAGATCAAGAACCCATCGAAGGCTTTCAAGTAGAAAGACGATGCAGTCGTTACCTCATTTAGGTAGTTTACTTATTGGCTGTGTGAGATGACATTCAGAAACTATTTTTAATATAGGACTGAGAATTAAATTTTTAGGCACAGTGAATGCATCTCCTAGTTTAGGCAAGAAAAATTGAACTGATAATTCAGAATTTCAGGATAAGTAGAAAAACCAGTGTAGTTAGAAAAATATCAATTAACTTTGAGAAATGAAAACAGTATAGGTAGCAGAAGTCTTAGTAATGGAAGAGTTTGGGGATTATGGTCTGACTACTTTCTCTGCAGTCTGGCAATTTATTTCTTTAAAAACAGCTCATTTTAATTAACATTTTCATGACATTGTGATATTTATACTTTTTTATTTCACATGCATTTGTCTCAATATTTGTGGTAGTCTTTTGAGTTGGTAAAAGTATTATGATCTCCACTTTGTTTATTAGAAAGAGATATATGAGAGAGATTATGGCTTGTGTAAAACCACAGGTTTGATCAATAGTTAAATCTGAAGTAATACATTTGTTTCCAAATCCTAGTCTAGTAAAAATTTTACATCACAAGTTCTGTAAAGGCAGGTAGCATGGACACTATAAGCATTTGTCGCATTTGTCATCCCATCCCCTAACCAATAATACCCAACACAGATGTCCCTTAACAAATCATTAGCCTATAATTGGCCATTTGCTGTCACTTTAATTGATTTTTCAGCAATTAATTCTGGAAAAGTATTAGTACTTTGTGGAAATATTTGTCATTAATTTAGAGGGCTCTGCTTTTTCTCCCTTTCTAAATAATTTTTCCTCTGTACTTTGTCTTTTAAATATTTTAGTAGATGGAGATGTGTGTGAAGTGGGGGGTAGGGGTGTGCATGTGAGAATTAGATCATAAATTAAACAGCATATTTGTGTGAAAGGAGGTCGCAAAGTTATCTAATATACATGGGTAAGTCTAAGCACTGGGGAGTGCTTAGACTTACCCATGTATATTAGATAATAGATTTGGGATTTCTTCATCAGGCATGTTGCGTGCAGTGAACTGAATCTCACTGGCTATAGATGGACTATGAAATTTATTCCAGATGAATCTTGAAAATTTCCCATTAAAATGCCTTCTTATCTTTGGAGGAGACATTTAATGCTGTGAAATTCTGTTGACTATTTTTCATTGTTAATGTTTTAAAGCTAAACTTAGTCTTTGAATATATACGTGATTCCCACTGAACTTTGAAATATGTTGTAACATTTTCTGACACTCAAAGTGATATTTCTTGGAGTATTTTGAAGATAAAGAAAAATTAGTGTTTAAATAATGCAACCAAAGAAGACACATCTATAATAAATGCATATGTGTGTATGAATTATGCTTGTAGTAGGAAATGAGTGTATGTTGGAGAGGGGTGAATTAAATACAACCAACCAGAAATTTCAATGTAAAAATTGAAGAGGATAATCAAGATAACTTCTAGTCACTGTTTTGGAGAGAAAAATAAATGCTGCCTCACAGTATTTCAGCAAACTCAAAATATGAAGTTGATTGTTTCAACAATTTATTTGAATTTTCTACAACAAAAATAATAATATGTAACATTGAATGAGCTCTTAGTATGTGCCAGGTCTCATGCTGATCATTTCCATATGGATTATCTCATTATGTCTTTACAATAACCCCATGTGATTGAATTCAGTAATAGAATTTTAATGTGTGTTTAAAATTATATACAGAAATTTTCTCTCATAGTTTATAAAAATGCTAAATTGTGAGGTAAAGAAATTTAAAGAATGAAGAAGTTAATATATACTATTGATATCAAGAGATTTCTAATCAGGAATTGAAAGATTAAAAAATAGAAAATATATTTATTTCTCACAGATTTTTTTCCTTATCTGTGGAATACATCTTAGAGCAACATTTAAATTTCTAAAAGGTAGATTTCTCTTCAAACAAAATTTTGGAATCTTTATCTACAAAAGAGTAGCTAAATAACCAATTTGTTCAAGTAACTATGCCCTGCTTTTTCTATTAAAAATGGAGTACTGTTCATTTATTCATGTATGCGTGCATGCATACATTCTTTCAGTTAAGAATTAGTTGAATACTTACCATGTGCTAAGTAGGACAATGGTGCATGATATTTCTGCTTTCAAGGTATCCAGATGACTGGCATTTCGATAGAAATTTTTCTTTGGTTAAGTTAGATCTCTGCTGATTTTATTTAGATAATGTCAAATGATTGGTTCTAAATTTATAGTCCTTTGTGCACATTTACTTGAATGAAATTCAAGTATCCAAATGTGAAGAACAATCACTTGCCTATTTCATAGCTAAGAGCGGTGGAAACATAGAAACCCTTAGATGGTGAAGAGATAATAGATATTCTTTGGTCATTGCTTCATCAGCAGCATTTTGCCTTGGAGCTAGCTGTGCCAGTCATACTTTTCATTTTAGATGCAGTTTTGAAAGAGATTCCCTTTCTGTGACTGTCATTTCCTTTTGAAATGGTTTATTATATTCTTTAGAATCTAGGTTACTTTTTATAACCTTGAGTCTCTGGGGAATTGAGCAGAACAAAATGCTTCCTGACATAAAAGTGCCAGCTTAGCTGGCTTTACTGAACTCATTTTGAATAAATTGAGAACTTTTAATGCCAACTCATTGGACACTTGATGTACTTTATACCTCCCCAGGTACAAGCAAAAGGGCCACCCAAGCATAACCTCAGCCCTAAAGGGTGTCCCAAGTTGTGTAACATGGTTATATTACAGAGATAGAAGTCATTCACAAATCCCACTTTGCAACAAGAATAAAAATAGCATCATTAACTCTCAGCATCTTCATTATACTATCTCAGAGGCTCATGTACATCTTATTTGAAAAAGGTAGTTCATAAGAGAAGCTCCAAAGTGTAGCGAATAAGAATACACATTGGAGATATACAGACAAAGATAGAATCCAAGCTCGGCTGCTTACTAGTTGATTGGAGCAGATCTCTTAACCTCTCTGTATCTCAAATTCTTCATCTGTAAAATTGTGATAATATTTTTCCAATAGAGTGATTTAATGTGCATAAAAAACGTCTGGTTATTTAAAAAATGCTTCTAGATTAAAACGTGTCAGTGGTGGTGGTGGCAGCGGCAGCAGCAATAGTGAAGTATGTCTAATAAGGTCATATTATGTGTATTATGAGTGATTCAGATATATAACACTACTGTATTAAATAAAGTCTATAAGAAAGTAAGGCAAACAGTCATGAAGGAATTATCAAAAAATTGAAATACTTAATAAAAATGCCAAATTTTGTTTTCAGTTATTCAGGGAAGGGGAGATTTAATACAGGCTAGAGATATTAGCTCTCCTTGTAAGAAGCCATTTAATCTGGGCCTCAAAAGTTTAATATGTGGGAAAAGACATGTGTTGACTCTGACATTTTTTTTCCTGTACAGTCTATACAGTGAAATTATAGAACCAGGCAAAGCCAGGATATGAACCTAGGCTATCTAATCATAAGCCTATGGTCAAGAGCATTGGTTTGTACTTCCTCTAATTCTCCTTAACAAAGTTTCCCTTTAGTTATTGCTCTGAGCCTCTTTCACTGTTATTAATTTGTTTTAACATGTCTAAACCCTTCTTCATCAGAAAAAGTATACATTTGTGATAATGAGTATAGGTAGACCTGAGGAAGTCCATGGGAGCAATGTTAGATTGCAAAAGCATCTTCTAATAAAACCCAGACAGGGTTATTTGATCAAAGCATTTAAAAAATATATTTATTGAGTGATTCTTCTGGGCAAGTCACTTTATCCTATAAGATTCTTTTAAATAATATAAAAATTACTCAACAATTTAAAGTGAATTTGCAAGAAATCCTGTTTATCATATGTAATCATTACAGTGACTGGAATGGTACTTCTTGTAGGTCTACTATACATTCAACTACCAAACTTGAGAATTGTGTTAAGAAGGAAACATTTAAAAAAATAAATTGTTAGATTTTTTTTCCTTTAGAATAAGAAGATAAGTGCCTTATTATCAGTCAGTGAGCAACATCTAATTTAAATATTTGAGGCAAAAGCCGTATCAAAAATTATTTTTCTGTTTCTCATCTTAAGATATTCTTTGTATCTATATGCATAGAGAGGTATAACCAAATATGAAATGGGTAGGGGGAGTAGATAAATTTTAAATCTCTTTATATCTAAAATTTTATATTTAAATCATCATTCTCATGTAAATATTTTGGAATATCACCATTTTGAAATTCAGCACCATTCATTATGTTTTTCTCAAGAACCTCCTAGGCAACTGGGATAACACAGTGAACAAAACAGGGAAATAAACTTAAAATTATGCCATGCAGTCTCCCTGTTTAGTTATTATAATGTCCACATTATTTTACTTTAATTCAGAAGCCTTTAGGAAAACTTTCCAGAGAATTAAAAATAAAATAATTACCAAATAATAGAATTTTTTATGTATCTACATAAAAACATATGTCTTATAATTCTATTATGTATATTTTACATAAACATATAATCACAAAAATATATTTGTGTGTATTTCCTACTCAGTGTACTTACAGGAAAGTTACAGTAGTGTGGACTATAGAATTAAATAATATAAATGGACAAATGTTATCAAAGGATTATGCATTTACAGAATGAATGTTTAATGTGTTATATACATATTTTTTATTACTTGAGCAATCTGAGTACAATGTAAACAGAGAAAAATGAGTTTTACTAAAATAATATAACCTTTTTTGCCCTTCTTTCTACTTGTTAAAATTATAAACAAAACATTAAATTCCACTTGTTTTAGAATCTTGATTAAAATTATCATGCAACTATAGCAGTAATAGCGTCTCTGGTTATTCAGAAAACACAGCAGCTATCCATGTTTTCAAGAATCTAACTTTTCCTTATATTGCCTCCTGTCTTATTTGTAAATGAAAAATAATTGCTTTGTAACTCAAATGCTTCATATGCTATAAAAATAGTAAGATGTTGCTTTAAAAGAAGAAAAAGAAAAAAGAAAAAATGAAAACGAACAAGTAAACAAGCATAGACCTGGACTTAAATCCCAACTCTGTTCTCTACTAGTGCTATGCCTAAGGGTAAGAAAGTCAAATTCTCTTTGTCTTTTTTTCTCTATATTTTAATGGAAAATTTTTCTCTATATTTTAATGGAAAATCGTATGCAAAAACATAAATAAATAACATCATTATACTTAAAAATTTACAGTAATTTTTCATAGAAAAAATTCAGTAAATATACTTATCTGTTAACAATTTGTTCATATCTAGATCCAAATGAAGTCCATACAATTGTAATCATTTCAGTCTCTTAACTAATTTTTAATCTATAATTTCTTGCCTCTTTTTTCTTTTTTCTTATAATTTTCATGTTGAAAAAACTGAGCCTTTTTTTTTAAGTTTCCCCCAGAAAAATTACTGATTATATTACTGTGATGTCTTTTAACAGGATCTTATCTTTTGTCTTTTTATTCATTTCCCATAGTTTTTTTTTTTAATCAGATTTAAAGGCTCAATCAGATTCAGATTTGTGTTTTTGTTTTTGTTCTTTGACAAAATATATCATAGTGAGAATTGTTTTTGCATCAGGAAAGACATAACATTTCATTGACTCTTTTTTTGTGATGTTATGTGCCTAGATTCAATACTTTATTAAAACTTACGGAATGGTCATATTCTTATTCCATTGTTGTATCTTAATTTATTAGCTAGAGTGTATCTATAGAAAAACAATTCCCGTATCACAACTATTTGATTACCTTGAGAACAGAAAAGGTAGAATAAATGCTTGATTCTTTCTCTTTATTTTACCAGTTTTCAAAACAATGAGTTGTCATCTTAATATCCTCCAGTGTTGGGGTGTGCATCTGTGTGTGTGAACAACTCCTGCATTTAAATACATTACAAGTATTTTCATCCATTACAGTCACCATCTTTGTTGATGCTAAAATCACTGAATTATTTTTACCAGAGAGAATCTCTTTTAAGTTGACACCTGAGCATTTTGATACACCACAGTATTCTTTGGTTCCTTCCTTGCTTTCTGATAGGACAGGGTATTCTAATATAACAAGGTATTCTAAGCTCATCTTGTATATTTCCTGCCCCAGACTGAGAATCAGCTATTTTTCTAAGTAACTGTGGTTCTTTTTAGTGGGAAATGCTAGAGACTACAGTCTAGGCAACAAGAGTATTCATTGCTACAGGATGGTTCCTTTTTAAGTCTCTTTTAGTGGACAGATTTAAGAAATAGATATTCTTTTTAATTTTTTAAGAAGATAAAATATAGCATGAAATCTTACAAATTTACTTCCTCATTGTTCTTTAATCTGTAGCTCTTTTCTATCATAATGAAAATCCCCATTATTAACATTTCTGATGGTTTATAAACCAAAATGGAGATAAAAATAACTTGTTTATAGGATTATTGTATAAAGAGGTAAAGTATTTCATAGTATTTGGCATATGACAAAGTTTCAGTAAACAGACATTAACATTTATCATCAGAATCATCAGTATCCTAATAAAAACATATCTATCCCCCTGCCACCTTATATTTTAAGAGGATTTACGTGACTTCAGAAACTGTGTGTGTTTAGGATGTGCCTTAGTTTCTTTGGACTGCTATAACAGTATAGACTGTGACTTATGAACAACAGCCATTTATTTCTTATGATTCTGGAGGTAGAAGTCCAAGTTGAAGGCATTAGCAGATTCAGTGTCTGGCAAGAGCCCACTTCCTGGGTCAATGATGGCCATCTCTCTGCTGTGTCCTCACATGGTGGAAGGTGTGAGAGAGCTCTCTTGGGTCTCTTATAAGGGCACTAATGTAATTCATGAAGATTCCACCTTCATGATTTAATCACATACCAGAGGCCCCACCTCCAAATACCATCACTTTAGGCTTTAGATTTTAACATATGAATTTGGGTTGGGGCACAAACATTCAGTCTATAGCAAAATGTAACCTTGTGCTTTTGAAGGTATTTTATTTCAAAGTTAGCTACAATTTCAAACAATGCTATTTAGAACAGTAAAACAAATTTGAGGTTTATTGAAGTTTATCAATGTTGTTATGCAAAGGTCCTAAAAATATGCATTATATTGTCAGCACTACATGATAGTGAAGTAGTGGAAAATGATATAAGCAAGACAAAAGAGCAAATATTTTAAAAATTATATTTTTGAGATTTAACTACATATATAATTTTTTCTAGTACATCTAACTTGCAAATCCTTAAGTTTGTACTAAGCGTGCTTACATATGCTAAAATGATTTTAGATTTTTCCCCCTTCCAATTAAAAAAAAAAAAAAAGGACAACAACACATAAGGGTGCCCTAGATTTTCATTACTAAAATACCAAAATAAAAAGTTGCTACTCACAGATATCCCAGGAGACAAAACTATTTCCATGTAATTCTCTATTCTGGTCAAGGCTTTTTGGATATAAAGAAAAAGCTCACTTAAACCAGCTCAAGTAAGGGATACCGCCTGATCTGCCTTTACATTCATGACCACAAAGCTCCAAGTAAGCTTTTAATGCTGCTGCAAAATATTATGCCTGCCTGGTCTGTTCATTCTCCCTTTCTCCTAAACAAGTACTTCGGTACCTTCTCTCCTCTCTTACTTTCCCAGCATTTCCTCCCAGATGCTCACTGTCAGCCAAAGACATTGCTTCCTACCCTCACTAAGAAAACTGAATCATCATAAGAGAACCCACCACCACACCTACCCACCCCCCAGCATCCATACCCACACGCCTGCCTTACCCCTGCTGTTATTCTGCTTCTGTCTAAATATAGCTCCTTCATCCTGCCCATTCAAGGGGATGACTACAGGAATTCTCTCCTCCTTTCCTATATCGTCAGTTTTTAGTTCTTTGTTGATCATGTCCATCCATATTACAAATATGCTGTTGTTACTTCTTCCAACTTTAAAATTTCCTACCCAACAAACCCTGCTAGCTACCATGCTCCTTCTTTTTCCACTCTTTAGCAAAATTCCTTTAGTCACTCTTCTCTCATTTTATACTAAAATCACTCCAGTATACTTTTCCCTGTGCCACCAAAACTGCAGTTGTCGTGGAGGGCAGTGACCTTCACAATGCTAACTCAAGTGGGCACTCTTCAGTTCTCATCTTGTGCAACGTGTTACAGCAGGATCATTTGATACTGTTGAATATTCTATTCTCCTTAATATATTTTCCTCATTTCATTGACTGTACTTTCTCTAGGTTTTTTTCTTATCTTCTAATTTTTTTTCAGTTTCCTTTTCAGTTTCTTTCTCTTCAGCCTGAATTCTTAATACAAGAGCACATTAGGATTCAGTTCTTGGATTTCTTCCTAATCTGCATTTACTTCTTTAGCATACTTCATAAAGTTTCATGGCTTTAAATATCATCAATATGTTGATGGCACCTAAATATTTATCTTCGATCTGGACTTCTCTCCCAAACTGAACTCCTTATCTTCTTGCCAAAACCTATAATGCGTGAGCCCTTCCAGTCTCAGGTAATGTCAACTCCATCCTTCCATTTGCTCAGGGCAGAAATCTTAGGGTATAATTGTACACTCTTTTTTTCACTTCCTATATGAAATATTGTTAGCTGGAACTTCAAAATATTTCTAAAATTCTACCACTTCTCACCGCCTCTTTTGCTTCCACCATGCTGTAAGGTACCATTATCTCTTACTTAAATTACTAAGTGTCTTCTCATGGGTTTTTCCTCTTCACACTTTACCAACCCCCATATGGATCATTCTCAACATAGAAGCTAGAATAATTCTCTTAATACAGGCACCAGATCTTGATATTTATTTGTTCAAAGCCCTCACGTAAAGTAGAAATTAAATTCCAAACAATAACCTACATGGTTTCATGTTATATGCCCCCCTTCTCCAGTGCCTCTCTGATGTCACCTGCTGTTATTCTTCTTGCCCATTCTGTTCCAGCCACTCTGGATATCTCATTGTCCATCCAGTACCCAATAATCATTCCAGCTTTGGGCCTTTGCACCATTTGTTCTCTCTACCTGAAATGCTCTTCTACAGTTAGGCTCATGGCTTTAAGATTGAAGCGAAACACCTTTTTTCCTTTGCCTCCATCTGATCCTATTTGTGTGTATGTATTTGGCTTTAAACTCTGTTTAAAATTTAAAATCTGATTGTAAAATTTATTTACCTTATCTTTGCTCCTTTTATTTGTCAAAACCATGTATCCATCACTGTGCCTTCATATCAGTTTTAAGTCTTTGCTCATATGACAGCTTTGCAGTGAGGACTGCACTGACCACCCTGTTTAAAATTGCAATCTAAATGCCCTCCCAAGACCCCACATACCTCTTATCTTGCTCTCTAATTTTTTTAATTTGTCTGTAGCAATACAAATCATATTACTTTCTAACATAGTGTATAATTCACCTCTTTGTTATGACTACTATCTATTGTGTCTCTCCTTGCTAGAATATATTCTCAGTGAGAAGAGTTGTTTTAGTGTGTTTTTTTTTTTTTTATAAAACCAGTCTGACATAAGTGCTGAGAACCATGCCTGCACATAGTAGGCACTAAATAAATATGTATTGAATAAGAACACAACAGGCATACTCAAAGACATCCCAGAAAACGATGTCCAAGATTATTTGGGAATATCCAGGATTCTAAGGATATTTGGGAATTTTGGGGAACTGAGACCTAAACTAGGCTTTAGGCGCCAGAGTGCGTCTCTTTCCGTGTCTCTCTCTGACTCTCTCTAATTTTTCAGGAGCCCCATGTACCTTTCCCATGGTATCTTTGCTTCATTTTCCTATCTTTGCATATTGATTTCTTCCATGTTCTTATATCCTGTTTTAGTCTTTTTGTTCCAAAATCTCACCTTCCATTCCAAATCATGACCTCTTCATATTCCACTGATAAATAATACTGGCTTATCTCTCAATATTTGGATTTTAGATTTTTAGCAAAGGAACATGGTCCAACCTAGAGAAGACATCCAACCAATTATAGTCAGCCATGGCTGGCATGCGGGTACAGTCCACGGTTAGCAGCGGCTGTGAAGAAGAGAAGTTCCCACTGAGGTTTGGCTTCGTGTGGGCAGAAAACCCTAAATGTACCCACTATAGCCACCTTCTTTAAAAAGCCTTATCTTTAGAATAAATTACGAAGATGAATAGGAGCCATTCGGAGCATTTAGGATCTCCTAGATCATGTTACTACTTAAAAAGACATTAAATTATTCTGGTTGTTCCATTACAACAAATCTTAAAATACAGTGTCTAGTTAGCCTATTCAGTGACAGCTGGGTTAAATTTGAGTAGGTTTGCAAAATTTTTTAACATAGCGAAACACCAATCTTCCTTTGCCTCCATCTGATCCTATTTGTGTGTATGTATTTGGCTTTAAACTCTGTTTAAAATTTAAAATCTGATTGTAAAATTTATTTACCTTATCTTTGC
>NW_011888811.1:6592695-6602066 GCF_000151845.1 Pteropus vampyrus
GCTTCGTGTGGGCAGAAAACCCTAAATGTACCCACTATAGCCACCTTCTTTAAAAAGCCTTATCTTTAGAATAAATTACGAAGATGAATAGGAGCCATTCGGAGCATTTAGGATCTCCTAGATCATGTTACTACTTAAAAAGACATTAAATTATTCTGGTTGTTCCATTACAACAAATCTTAAAATACAGTGTCTAGTTAGCCTATTCAGTGACAGCTGGGTTAAATTTGAGTAGGTTTGCAAAATTTTTTAACATAGCGAAACACCAATCTTCCTTTGCCTCCATCTGATCCTATTTGTGTGTATGTATTTGGCTTTAAACTCTGTTTAAAATTTAAAATCTGATTGTAAAATTTATTTACCTTATCTTTGCTCCTTTTATTTGTCAAAACTATGTATCCATCACTGTGCCTTGATATGTTGGTGAAATTTGAGGATGACAACAAAATAAGGAATAAAAACTAAGGTAGTATGTCAGCAGGTTAATAACAGAAGTCTGTTTTCAAGTAAGACATTTTTGTGATATAAATAAGACATTTTATAAAAGTATCATTACTGCATAAAGCATGAACCAGGAGGACCTATCCCTTTACTATGTGAATACTAAATAAACTTCCACACACTCTCACGCATGTTACAAAATGGCAAAGCTCCTGTCTAAATAAAGAAGCATCAGGATGGCTTCCTAGCATCAGAATATTTATATATTTTGAAGTGGCTTAAGTTCAATACTTTTTTTTTTTTAAGTCAGTTACTAATCTGTTAGATTTTGAGCTACATACCTGCTAAGGATATTTTTGGTTTATTTTGAACATGCACAGATGAGACCAATGTTTCCTATTATATAGATGGTAATTAACAGGGTTTACTTATTTATTCAAAAACATTTATTTAGCACCTATTAGGTGCCAAGCACTATCCTAGATGTTTTATATACCACACTGAACAAAATAGACACATTCCTGCATTCCTGACCTATAGGAATGTAGATTTAGGACAGACAGACAGTAGAATGAACAAAGAGAGAAGCTCATCCCTGAATGATCAACTGTAGGGAAAATTAAATGAGGTATTAATGTAGAGAAGAACCATTGTGGGGAATCTGGGTGATAGCTCAGTGTAAGATGGGCCTCCACTGAAGCTGAAACATGAATGAGGAAGAAGAGACATCCATGTGGAGATCTGCATAGAGGAGTGCAAGGCAAGTGCTAGGGCCTCGGGACAGGAGTGACCTTCTTGTGTTTAAAGAGCAAAGAGAAGCCAGTATAGTTTGGCTAAAAGATGTATGTAGTAGGCAGGCTCAGAGTCAGATTATGTAAAGAGGTTTGTTTGTTTTATTTATAAGGTAAAATGAGAAGCTATTGCAAGATTTTGAGCAGAACGACATGGTCAGCATTATTCTTTTAAAGCTCGCTACATAACTGTAGATTATAGAGAATTAATAGTGGAAGCTGGGAAACCAGTTAGGCAGCTATACCAGCTTTGCATGTTCTGTGGGCTTTACTATGATAGTCAAGATATTAGTAGGAGAGAGAGAATTAGATGAATGTATTTTGAAGGTAAAGCCCACAGAACATGCTAGAGTTTTATTTCAGACCTGTGAAAGTGACAGATTTGCAGATATATGCCTCAGGCCAAAGAAGAGATTTGTTAGCTCAGATAGAGACTCCAAGATTACAGAGTCCCATAGTCCTCAAGATACCCCACATCTAAGAAAATATAAAGATGTATATGTCCTAGAACAGTCTCGAATATTTTAAGGAATTTTTCAAATTCTAGGAGAGAGTTTCTCTCTGTGCGTGAAAGTGTGATCGTACATCAGGACCCACTGGTACATCTTTCACTGTACCTACACAGTTAGCCTACACAGTTAGATTCTCTGTAGGTGGGGCCCAGGGACAGGCATTTTTTACAGGTCGTGGAGGTAGTTTGTTGGCTCACTAAAGTTTGAGGACACTGCTGAGGTGAATCACTTTAAGTCCTAGGGCTATCATATTAAATACCAATTTGCTGTGTTGGTAATATTAGACCTCTGTTTTTTCCTTCTTATCATAGAAATCATTTGTACTATAAAACCATAGTTCTATAAAGATAATGTGGTTTGGAGAAAACTGCCCTTGAATTTGAAAATCAATTGAGTTTTGTTCCAGTCAGAAAATTGCCCTATTATCTACAATTGCATAATCCTTAGGGACTAAGGAAATAAGTTTTAGTACTTTGGATTTTAGAAGTTTATCTATATCTATATCTATATCTATATCTATATATAAAATCTCTGTGAATAGTTTGCTTTATTGTCAGATATTGAAAATTATCCAAGTTCTGTATAGAAAAGCTACTAATAAAAAAGTCGATTTGGATTGGTAGGATCAGCATAAGGCCCCATGGACATTGGACTTATCTGCTATCAAATCAAAGATATTGCCTTAGTTATTAGACATTCAGACAACTTGTCTTCAACAAGATGAGTTGCAAATATTCAAAGTGCGGATGCTAGGGCTATAACTCAGGAGGCTGGCAACAGCTTGCACAAATCACTAAAACACCCCCATTGTCTTGAAAATTATGTTTGCTTTTGGTACTTAACTGGTTTGAAATCACTGACTTAATTATCTTTAGGACAAAAGCAAAGTCTTTGTGTCTGTTAATAACCAGTGAGGGAAAGATGGGGCTTCCACATTTTCCAGCCAAATTGGTTTTACCCAATTTGGGAAAGAAAAGTAATGGCAGAGGTGACCGGCAGATTATAGGTATGAAATGTACTTTTTATGTCATTTTTAGGATGTAAACTCATGGATATACTCTTTTTTTTCTTTTTTTTTTTTTTCAGCACAATGTTGTTTCTGGTGTTAGTACTTGAATTTGAATTAATTCAGATGGGGTTGGGGGCACACTCTCCAGTCCACCACTATCCTCAGGACTTATACACCACCCAATATGTTTGGTATCTGAAGCATTTGAGAATCTTTGACCTTGTTTGACTGCCAAACGTTTTAACCCATCATAGTACAACTGTTTTCTAATTTGAACTGAACCCAAAAGTTGCATTTCAAAGCTTAAATTTTAAACTGTGTAAAATTTAAAAATAAAAATAAAAACTTTGCTTTAACTATAGATATCAATAATCAGAATAATAATACCCAGTAATCATAAAGGCAGTGTACTGATTGCTTTGCAAGCATTTTCTCTAGTTATTAGAACATGGAAAATACAGGTGGCGTTATTCGCGTTTTTAAAGCAGTTAGGCTTTGGAGGCATAGTGAGAAGTAAGCAGTATTTGAATGAAAACCCATCTCCCTTTGTTCTGCTAGACCAGGCAGTTCCAAGATAATAGGTTTATTAGTTATTTAATTAGTTATTTATTGCTGTATAACAAATTACCCTAAAGTTTAGCAATTTAAAACAGCAGATATTAATTACCTCATAAATTCTGAGAGTCAAGAATCAGGAGTGGCTTAGCTAGGTGACTCTGCTCAGGATTTCTTATGAGGTTGTGGTCAAGCTGTTGATCTGGCTATGATCTCATCTGAAGGAGAGAGAGAGAGAAGTGCTCACTGAGAAGGCTCTGTCTTTTTATAAGCTAATCTCAGGATGACATCCCATCATTTGTGCTGTATTCTGTGTCCTGGAAATGCATCGCTAAGTCAAGCACGTGCTCTAAGGGAATTAAGCTACGCCATTTGTGGGCATGCATGTCAAAGAACATGTGGACATACCACATGTCCTGCATTTTATCTTTGATGTCAACATTTTTAAAAATTCTAGTTAAGGAATTTTTTTTTCTCAACCCAAGAATATAATCAATATTTTAGAAAAGAACAGATTTGCATAACATTGGTCAAGGCTTTGGCTTTAGGCATTACTTGAATCGTTTTCTACATAATCTTTTTTTAAAAGATGGAAATGATTTTATTCCATGTTAGAAGCTCCAAATGTTAACGCCCTGGCCTGCCCTAATGAAGTCACCTTCAGAGTCTTGTATATGTGAACTACTTTGCATAAGAATTTAGAGTCCAAACAAAGAGTGTTGGTAGTTCACTTTATTCAATACCTACACCTTTCACTAGGTCGATAGTCTGATATAGACAGACAGTAGCTTCAATTGTATACAAATGCATTAGTTCACCTTTTTTTAAATACGTAAGTTCTGCTTTACCAAAGAACTAAATGATATGCATTTAATTTGGGGCCTATCATGAGAAAGCACAGTTCTTTGGAAAAGACAATAGTGCAGGAAAAATAGAAGGCAGTGGAGAAAGAGGAAGACGAAACATGAGATGGATTGACTCCATAACAAAGCCACAGGCATAAGTCTTCAGGAGCTGAGCAGGGCCGTTGAGGACAGGACATTGTGGACATCACTCGTTCATAGGGTCGCCAGAGCCAGGAGTCAGAGCTGACTCAGCACCACATAACACACAAAGGTCCCCAGCTATTCAAAAGTAGATTATTTTTTATTTCTAACAGAGACACAGATTGCTAGTTTTTAATAATTCTAAATTATTTAAATTAAAATGAATTATTTAGAGTTTTTCTTAAATAATAGAATTTCAAATTAGAAATACTCTAAAACAGTGCTTCTCACAGTATGATCTAGAGATCCCTGGGAGGTCCCTGGGAGGTTCCAAAAGAGCCAAGGGGAAGTTGCCAAGCCTCCAGCAGCCCAAGCTGAAAACAGGGTCTGTTGCTTCTTTAATTGAAATAAGTGACAAGGGCTACTCAGATTCAAAGTGTGGGGAAATACCCTACCTATTACAGGGAGGAGCTGCAGTCACATTACAAAAGGGCACGGATACAGTGAGGAGAATAATTACAGACATATTTCTGTAATATTACAAAATAATTCAAAAATATGGCTTTTAATAATAGTATAAGGTGGTAGATATAGGGACTGAGGAATTGAACTCAAGTGTTAAAGAGGATTTAGTTCAAATCCCATTTCTGACATTTGGGCAGGTCACTTATCCTCTTTAAATTTAGTTCTTTCATCTGTAAAATGGGAATAATAACAGTTTCTACCTCAAAGGGATTAAATGAGATGATGCTTGTGAAGCACTTGGCTTCACACAGGAAACACTTTAAAAATGTTAGCTAGTGGCTATTTTAAAAATCCCTTGCATTAGATCAGCTCAATAGATTCTTCTTTACTCCCCCAAACAAAATAGCAATGCCGTGTTTAACTATGATGTATGTCTATATGAGCTGCTTTCATCCCATAGCCTCCAAGGCCTCCCTCCTACTGTTCACATAAGCCCTCTCACCAAACATAGTTCTGGTACATTTTGGTGCTAATTATCTGATATTTTCCACCTTTCCACTCCAAACTATGATTACAGATTTGAAGAATGCATGCTGTTTGTTTGTTTGTTTGTTTATTTTAGATTTTTAATTTTTATTTATTTTTTAAGTTTATTGGGGTAACATTGGTTAATACAATTATATAATTTTTCAGGTATACATTATAATTTGACATCTATATATTCTATTGTGTGATTACCACCCAGAGTCCAGTTTCCTTCAGCTACCATATATTTGATCCCCTTTACCCACTTCAGCCTCCCTCAATTCTCCAGTATTTGACCCCCTTTACCCTATATTACCTCTTCCCTCCTCCCCCACCCCCTACCCTCTGGTAGCCACTAGTCCATTGTCCATGTCCCTGAGTCTCTGTTTGTCCTGTTCATTTGTTGCTTTTAGGTTTATATCTCACATATAAGTGATATCATGTGATTTTCAACTATTTCTGTCTGACATATTTCGCTTATCTTGGGGCTCATCCATGTTGTCGCAAATGGCAGTATTTCATCTCTTCTTATGGCTGAGTAATATTCCATTGTATTTATGTGCCACAACTTCTTTATCCAATCATCTATCGTAGAACACTTTGGTTGATTCCATGTCCTGGCTACTGTAAGTAGTGCCTGCTCTCTGTTTAAATAAGAGCTCAAAATTGAGTAAAGTAAGTCTTCAGCGTCACTGATAGGTTTTGCAACTGTAAGCATAATGTCATATCATAGGCTAATTGATAGAAGCAAGAATTAAGTTCCTGTGGCATGTCATAGACATTATAACAAAACAACATGGAATGATGTTATTCATTATTTGAGAACCTGCTATATAGGAGATAGATTCCATACCAGATAATTTAAATTGAACTATTGAATGCTAATGAGGATATTATGCAAGCACGGAGGAAAGGGATTCATATCTGGAGTTTAAGAGCAATACGAAATTTTTTTTATTAGTCAAGATACATAGGAACAGTCTATATCACAGGCCAGCCACACTTTTAGACCAAAGATTCCTCTGCAAGAGCATCCTGCCAACATCCTTAAATATGTGAGTCCTCAGCTGACGCCCCATCACAATGAAAATGTGTGAAAGAATGGGTTAAGATGAAGAGGCTCAGACCACTTCCAGTATCAGTAAGCTGCACCTTCACTTCCTCTGCTTCCTCTTCCTAGAAAGCTGATGGGTTAGTGTAATGTTTGGTGGCATTTTATTTTACAGCTGTCCATATCTCCTGAGCCATCCAGTTGGCCTTATTAATTTAACATCTCTTATCACTGTTCAGTTAACAAACTTCCATGTGAACATATCCCCTTGGCACTGCCTTTTTTGTTGTTTGTTTAATGACTGCGGTTGATGCATGGGAATTCCACACCCCAAGACATGGGTAATGCTGAGTTTACAATCCTACCACCTAGCAATTCAGCAAATGGTGTCTGCTCATCACTATGCTCTTAATAGGAGGATCTGGTGAACCATTAAGTGAAGGGTTAGCATAATGACAGTTCAATTCAACAAGCTTGCACAAGTGCCACCCTTAGTTAAGACCTATGTTAAGGAGGAGAAGGGCTATAGACAAGTGTCAGACTTGGTTCTTTATCCTCTAGGGTAGTCTAGTGGCTGAGACCAACACATCCACAAATCCTCACATGCAAAACAGGTTGTGAGAACTATATCAGTAGAGATTCAAGTAAAGTGCTGTGGAAACATCAGGAAGGAAAGAGACAGGGATCTCAACTGGGGGAAATGAGGCAGTGTCTTGGGAAAGGTGAACATTGAGATGGGTCCTTAAGGCCTGCAGAAATTTAATGAGAGGGAATAATATTTCAAGTAACAGAAGTAACTCAAACCAAGGTCAGAGGATTCCTGAGGAGTGTAGGCAGAAGATGGGAGTTTGGAAGAGAAAGAGTTGTAAAAAGATGAAGCTGCAAAGGTAGGTGGCAGTCCCCAATGATGGGGTTTTAAAGGCCTTACCAAAGAATTTGCATTTAATTCGGAACTTATTGGGAAAGACATCAAGAAGTTCTCTATAATTTTGTTTTTCGTTGTTTTTTGTTTGGGTTTTCTTTTTGGAATAGAAATAACATCATCAACCTGTTTTTAAACAGTAATAATAGCATGTGTAGCGTATATTAGAAGAAAGGGGAAAACCTAAAAGATTGTTGACTACTCTATTGAAGTATATAAATAAAAGAAGCAGAGATCTAATGCTAGAGTGGAATAATCTTAATCCTAATTAGGCTAAATAGTCGTATAAAACTTGCATGAATACAAATTTACAGAAAGCCATTAGACATAGCCCCTGTTCTCTATCTTTTGCTAGTACTGCCTTACTGGTGATTATAAGTCATAGGTTTATTTATAAAGAAAACCAGAACCCTGGATAGAGATAGCATCAGAAACATTGCCTCTTGTCCCTTGTATGAGAGGCAGAAGTGGTAGAAGATATTTTAATTTCTGAGCTTATAAAACTTCAGTTCAGAAGAAATATTGTTCATCTCTGGGTCAGGCTACATACCAAACATTCCTTACCTGACACCCATGCCAAAGAGTGTTGACTTTTACTCTGTAAAAATCTCTAAATTATTTGCTATCGCAAGAATGGTTCATAGGCAAACAGCATTCACACAACCTGGGAGTTTATCAGAACTGCAGGATCTCACGCTCTACATACCTAATTAGAGTTTGCATTTTAACATGATTTCCAGGTTACTTCTATACACATTAGATTTGAGAAGTGCCAGCCTATCCTTCTAGGCAGAAGTTATCTGCCTCTTCTATATTACTTTAGGACATAAGGCCCGTGCACATGGAAAAAGCAGCATTGAGTAGAGGGGAGGATTCCCAATAATCTAACTGAGTCTAAGTTTTGTGATTCTAAATAGAAACTATAAGGAGTTTAAGGCATTCTGACACATGAGGGCTCGGTAAATGGCAGCTGTGATTATTGTTGTTGTGGCTATTTTTATTTATTACTATTATTTTTAGTTGGTTTCTCTTACTTGGCCACTAGATTAATTGCTTCAGCCCTCCAGACATAAGAAAGGATGCTTAAGAAACATATCATATAGTTAAACATGTACATAATCACCAGGTCATCTTGTTCCCATACAGAGACAATAAATACTAAAGTTTGCACTTAAATGTAAAATAAAAGAAGTGATTTTTAAAGCACAAAATTTGACATTTTACTTGATTGTGATTGATTTCCTATTCTCTTATATATAATATTTGAATTTGAAGATGATAATAATGCAAAAAATAGGTTATCTTGGATGTGGGATGAGCACTGAGCTATCACTTGATGACGTCCTTACTAAGAAGCCACTAGGTCATCAAGTCTGACCTGTCCTAGGCCAATTATTTTGAGCCACTCAAGGTCTAGAAATGATTTGACAGAAAAAAAAAAAAATGTATCTAGCAGTCCATCTAAAGAGCAGAGTGAAGAATAAGAAGCAGTTAAGGAGTCAGAGCAACCACTCAGAGTTTCTTTGGAACATTTTCATTGCTGAATTTAAAGAGTTGTGGCTGACAAGTGTGTGTCTCTCCCTCAAAAACAATCTAACTTAAATTCATGTAGACTGTACTCAGTCTTGCCCCTTTGCATAACATACAGGCCTCTGCATGGGGTGGGGTCCCTTGTGATTGTGGACTGATAGACTGACCTCTAATGTGATCGCTGAGTGAGTCATGAGAAGAATGCTTGCCTTCTTCCTGCACATTTCAGTGCTGATTTCCTGAAATGTTTGTCTGCCTTACTCCATTAAAAGGCAATTTTATCCTGGTTGTTTGCAAATGCTTTTCTTCTCTCTTGGAAACTTTTTTTTTTTTAGGGGAAAAAAAATGTTTAATCTGCTAAAGAAGCAAGATATGTTTCTGAGGAACAGTGAGCATTCTCAAGGGCTTACTTGGCTTTTCAGGGAACATAACCAAAGCACCCTAAAATGTATGAATAACTATTATTTTATGGAATACATCTGGGTGGGCATTTTTTATGTCCTAAAAAAAGTATGTCTGGTCAAATAGGTTTGGGAAATTCCAGGGCTAAGTAAAATTAAATAGATTGTTTATTGCAGGATTTT
>NW_011888811.1:6603156-6611500 GCF_000151845.1 Pteropus vampyrus
TCCTTCTGATATCTTTTAAAAGAAATCTAATTATTTTTCACTCATCACGAAAGCTGTAAAAGTCAGGTCATACAGATTTGCATATGTTTTATTTTATTTTTTAATCACTTTGAAAGACTGCTAAATATTTCTTTAAAGAAGATTCAAAGAAAAAGAAAACAAGAAAACTAGGTCTGTTTTCAGCTGATCCTACACAGTATATTGAGCTGGCTTTTGAGCTTGACCACGCTGGCACTGTCATGGGTTGTTGGTCTTTCATTTTCAGAAATCGATGATGCAGGAGCATACATTTTCTTTCCATTTGCAACATTCTATACTTGGTTAACCCAAACTGAAGTCAAGAAGATTTGGGTTTTTAAGACCAGCACTAGCTAGGAAGTATATACAATGCATTGCTCCATTGTGTCAGATTCCAAAACCTTCAACATCAAAATAACCTTCAAATGTTTTATTATCAATTTCCAAACACTTTGGAGTATTCTATAAATGTTGTTGAATAGCTAAGTTTCTCATTTTCCAAGTTCTTCTATGTGTTCATGAAATAGCAACAAAGTAGCATATAATTGAACCTAAGGTTTTTATTCCTTTAAAAGAATCCTTATTTAAAAAGGTGTTAGCTAACCTTTTTAAGCATTTACCAGGTACTGTTGAAAATATTTTACATTTTTTGGTACAGGTTTTGGTACAGGTAATTTTTTCTGTAGAACAACTCTGTGAAGTAGTTATCATCATCATCATCATCATCATCATCATCATCATCATTATCATCATCGTCCCAATTTATACATGAGAAAATGAAGAGGAGAGAGAGAGTAGATAACTTGCCCAATTATTGCATAAGGAGAACTATATAATGAAAAATGTTTGAATTGATCTTAAAGACTGTTATCATTGTGTGACTTTTATTCACTCGGAAAATATTTATTTAGTGCTAACTATGTGCCAGGTACTGTGATTGGAACAAGAGACAGGTATAAACATGATGAATACCTTTGCAATGCCAAGCATCTGGATAAACAACCATTGCCCAAATTCACATACATTAAATAATTATTTTAGTCAACAATATATCCCCAAGTGCCTGCTCTCTGCCCAGGTATTGTCCAGCAAGCACTTTGTCAGATATCTGGCATTTTGACAAAAATCCGTGTTTCATAATAATATTTCTGCCTATTAAAGAACTATTAGGCATATACTGTAAACTGTATTGAAATGCCATAGCTCTTCCCCTGTCTCTGCCTGCAGAGAGCTTCTGTTGTAAGATTTGTAGCGATGGACAAAGAAGGTAAATCCTGAAGCAAGGAAGCTGGAATATCAGAAGCTCGCTCTTCACTTGTTGAGATTTAATCTTCTATTGGAGGTGGTGAGAGTTAAGTTTTCTCTCATCATCTTCTTTTGAAGATGGCAGCATTTGACAAATGCTTTTCTAAAAAAACTATTGCCTGTTTGTTTTAGAAACACCTTTATTCATGTTTATATACCACAAAATCAATTTTCCTATGCAATTCTAACTATCTAGGTTGATTCTAGGAGCAAATTGCTTTCCCTTTGTTATTTTAAACTATTTTATCAAAGCTGGGATTGTAATTGGCTCTAAACAATTATATAACCGAGAAACATGTACAAATAACAACTAAGAAATAGGATTATATTTGAGGTGGAGTTCTAGCCTGTGAGGGTTCCCAGGGCCACATTGGGAAAATTGCAATCATAGGAAAAGAGCAGTTATCTTTGGGACAGACACCTCAGTTCAAGGATTAGGTAAAGAATATAATGAGGTAGATCAGTGGGGTGTGAGAAGCTCTTTTCTGAGAATCTGCTTACTATGCCATTTACTTAATACCTAGACTTTCCTATAAAATTAAAGTGTTACGTGCAGAAGGACATTATCTAAAAAACAAAGGGCTCTAAATGAGATCATGCTACTAAAAATATTGGTGGTTTATAATATGTTAAAACTCTACAATTTTGATTACAATATAATTATGATATTTGCAACTAAACAACCCTTTTTAAAATCATTAGCTATTATCCCAAAAGCCTGTAGTTGCAAAACCAGAAGTTTAAGTCTCAATGACTCTTCCAAAATACTATATTTCTGCATCCGATAAAAATGGTTGCTCCTATAAATGAAGAGGACTGCAGATTTCTAGAAAAGTTAAGACATTGTCTGAACTCTGCTTTGGTTATATAAATTCTTAGGTTGAGGTCATTGTAGTTCTTTGAAAAATAATTTATTTTCACTTTTTTTGGAGATTCTGCTCTTTGGAGGCAAAGTGGTTTACTGAAAATCATAAGAGCTAAGATAAGGGTCAAAGGATTGACATTCAGCTCCTCAGAGTTGCACTAACTAGTTGCATGTTGAAAAGTAAAGAACTGAAGTAGTATTTATAATTTGTTTTGTTGCTTTTGAAATTGAGTAGTATCTGTCCTGTCTTCTATGCTTTTAAAAATTCAATTGTCCGGATGCAAAAGTTCTTTGAAAAGATAAATGGGATATACAAAGGCAATGTATGCTTTTGGTGGAGTGGGGGAGGGCTTTGGATGAGTTAGCTTATATATTAATATTCACAGAATTTCATTGCATGCTTCTCTGTATAGCACTGTTTACAATATAATGTATACTTATCCATTACCATTATATGTGTGCTTACTAATTAGAATACATGTGCTTTACTCTGTCCCATGGATTGAATGTATCATTATAACAGAGAACATGTCTTTATTATACAGATTCCTATCCCCAGCAACTGTGCACTGATGAGCATAGTAGGTGCTCAGTAAATAATTGTCAAATGAAGGAAAGCATAAGTTCTAAATGTACTGTGCATTTATAGTGTACACTATACATTTGTATTTACTCCTTAAAACTATAGGAATTAATGTTGTTTTGAAGTTTTGGGAGGGGGTTGGAATTTAGATATGGTGCAAAATCAAATTTGAAGATTCTATCTACAAGTATTAAAAATTGATGACTCACTTCTTCGTAATTACTTCTGACTTGAAACCCAAATATATTGTTTGATAGCATTCAGTGCTGTAGTGATAATGTAAATGATTTTTCTCTTGTCTTTCTTAGACTGCCATCCAGGGTTATGTGGTAATACGGTAATATTTGAGAGAATGACATTCCTAATCAGATAAACTTAGGTTCAAGACTTGACTTCCCTGATGAGATTATTGTGAGGATTAAATGTGACAATATAATTGAGGTTCTTAGCATGGTACCTTATATATAATAGCCTTTAGCTGTAGCTAGTATCGTTTACATAGTTTATCTTCTAAACCTTATTCTTTGTTTTGTTTTGTTTGTTTGCTTTGTGTTTTGTGTATCTGTATGTGTGTGTGTATGTTTCCTTTTACAGATGGATATACAACTGATGACATTGAGTTTTACTGGCGTGGCGATGATAACGCAGTAACAGGAGTGACAAAGATTGAACTTCCACAGTTCTCTATCGTAGATTACAAACTTATCACCAAGAAGGTTGTTTTTTCCACAGGTTTGTATCAGAGAAGAAGGCTAAAGGAGTCTCCATCATCTTTTGTAAAAAGGGTTCACTTAGTTCAGTATTGGGTCCCAGGGAAAGATGGTGACTCTAGAAGATGTAGATCTGCTGAAATCCTTCAGTTCTCCACTGCTCCTTTGCAATCCATTCAGTTATTTTCCAGAAGGAACCCCCAGCAAAGCTGAGAGGATTAGCTCTGTGTCTCTCATTTGCCAGGGAAAGGAATAACTGTGTAAACGGGATACAGAAAGAGAAATCAAGACCTAGGTCAGAAATGTTCCCCCAACTTTATTTATCTCACAGAATTGATCATAATGCTTTCAGAGATACTGGGGATAGCCAAGTCACAGTTCACTCAAGTCTGATCGCAATGAAATTTTCTAAAGAGAATAGGGTAGGAGAATTTCACATTTCTTTCAAAGGATGAGAATTTCTTTATGTTACCTACTATTACCTCCTGTTTGGGAGCTAGATACCCTTTCAGAGATGGGATTAATCTTGATGGCTTCACCATCCTTACTCTTCCAGCATTGAGGTTTTAGGTTGTCTAGGTTTCATCAGCACAAATTTTTAACGACAACAACAAAAAGCCCAGGAAAGTAATAATTTGCTACATACTCATTAAGGGAAAAATAATAGGCCCACAGGCATATCCATCTTTATGTTTTTCTTATTGAAATGAATTCTTCACACAGAAATAGCTAGTACTGTAACTATAGGTTTTGAATTGTTCCTCTGCTAAGGATTTAGGCATTTTCTGTCCTTGAAAACTACTTTAGGCAACAGTTGTATGACTTAGTAAGGATATAGTATAGCCTCTAGCTTTTAAAAAAGAACAATAATAACAAAATGTTCTGAATTGTGAGGTCTTCTGAATGCCTGAGACTATAGAAATGAGTTCCTACTTAAAATACCATTACTTTCATTTTAAGACACTTGGTTTAGCCCAAGAGGGCTAGATAAGGCTTTCTTTCAATTAGTTAGAATACCATGCCCCCAAATGCACACGATTTATCAAGGTAAATCGTTTATGTTCTAAGGCTGTGTTCTAGAAGTTACATAGCTCATCTAAAGTGTAAATCCCCAGATCACCACAGTCAAAGGACCCAGCTTCAGTAATGCGATCCTTTAGTAATGTGTCCCACAAATTCTACTCAGGAACAGTGATTCTCCACCTTTGGTCGCTACATTACCTGAAGTGTAGCCCTTGATTCCAGACTTAAGATCATCCTGGGCCTTTGTGAAGAGATACCTTTTACTATCACTAGAGTGTACAACCTTACTCTTATACGCTCCCCGCCCCTGCCAAAAAAACCCTTATCGATGGACTTGTGGGAGTGGGGCGGGGGGAGGCAGACAAAGGGATTGTCCCAAATTGTCTTTTCATTACAATTGTAGAGAATGAGTATCTTTGACTATACAAGGCTGAGCAGAGAAAACCAAGAATTCTTTTAATTACTGATTAAGAGATGTATTCAGCACTCTCCTGCTAATTAAAAACCCAGTGTTCTCAGACTTCTTTTGCAGGCAAAAGTGCTCTTCATCAGGAGGTAAAATTGAATTTAGGAATATATGCAAACTGTTTATGAGCCTTTAAAGGAAAGTATCCTACAAGTATTAATTGATAAATGATAATGTTCTAAAATTGCCTTTCTAGGTTCCTATCCCAGGTTGTCTCTCAGCTTTAAGCTGAAGAGAAACATCGGTTACTTTATCCTGCAAACGTACATGCCTTCCATCCTGATCACTATCCTCTCCTGGGTCTCCTTCTGGATCAATTATGATGCTTCAGCTGCAAGAGTGGCATTAGGTAGGCCGTTTTCTAACTGCTTATGGAATTTGACTCTGTGTGTGTGTGTGCGTGTGTGTGTGTGTGTGTGTCTGTGTGTGTGTGTGTGTGTGTGTCCACAGATGCTCTCTCCTTACCCTGGAATTTGTGATGCGTGACAAGACCAGACTGCACATGTTACAAGTTGTTGACTCTGAGACTTTGGGTGATCTGATTCAGCATTAAATCAATTAAACACATATTAAAGCTCTTTCATGTCAAAATTAGTTAACTATATAGCTGTTGGTAATGAAATTAGTCTCATCAGTGTGATATTTTTATTGAAGCATAGTTCATGTAATATTGCTTGATAATTATTAAATTTGTATCTGTGCTTCCTTACTTAGGAAGAGCTCCCTTCCACCTTTTTTTTTAAGAGAAAAAAAAAACAAGGAAATGTAGTATGTAACTAATAGCTAAGCTGAAAGAATTCTAAAATCTTATTAACACTTTGGAATAGCCTTGCAGAGAACAAGAGAAAACCAAGTAAAAATGTTGAAAAACCATCTGTGTCATCACTTATCTTATGCTTGATTTTTTTGTTGTTGTTATAACACCAGAGGAAGAGAATAAATTATATTTCATGAACATTTTTATATTGTATTACTCGTTATGGCCTTTTATACAATCTTTATTATTTTGAATACTAATAATCTCTTTAAAGTGTTGAATTAACTCTTCTACCATGAGATCTCAATTTAATCAATACTTCCTTGGAGAAGTCATTTATTTATTCATTCAGCACATATTTGTTGAACACCTACTATGTGCCATGCCAACTATACTAGACACTGGAGATAAAGCAATGCCCTTTTAAAAGTTATGTTCTAGCAGTAAAAGATAGGCAATACATTGAATAGCCATGCAAATTATATGACATGGGAAGCGTATAGAGGGAAATAAGAAAAGTAAGTGGGGAAGATTATGCCAGGGATGCAGTTTGGAACAATCAGGGTAGGACTTATTCAGAAATTGTAAATGGAACAAAGACTTGAAGAGGTCAAAAAGCCACACGGATATCCAGATGAGAATATTCCAGACCATGAGGTAGAAACATGCCAGCCATGTCATTGAAGTGACCAGTGAGGCAATTGCAGAGAGAGTCCAAGGGTAAAGATAATGTGGGCGAGAGCAGACAAAAAGATTATAAAGTGCTTTGGGGACCATTATAAAGGCTTCACTTTTATTCTGAGTGAAATTAGAGAGGCACTGAGCAAAGAAATAACACGATTTGGTTTCAGTTTTTAAGGGATCACTTTTTTAAGGGATCACTTTGGCTGCTATGTTAAGCTTAGATTGGGTGGCTCAAGAATGGAAGGGAGACACAGTGACCTCCTGGACTAAGTCAAGCCCCCGTGATTTAATCTCTTATAATGCTATAGAATTCCCCTTTGTAGACTGACCACAATCATAATTTATATTTATTTGGTCCATGATATCACTTTTCCTCATGGTACTGAAAAATTCATTGGAGAAAGGTCCGTATCTAATTCTGCTTCCATTATATCTGTAGTGTCTCACACAGTGAATGGTATTCAGTAAATATTTGCTGAATAAAGGAGTGAATGAAATTTGTAAATATCGTATTATTCCCAAGGGAAAATCTTATCTATTTTATATCTATTACAGAAATAATAATTTATTTACTTTTTAAAAGAAATTAATTTTTTTATGTAAACAGTTTATTACTAGGTCAATAATACCTTAAAATGAGATTTAGATAAATAGTAAAATTAGCATTGTCAGTTTTATGGTTCCGTGTCATACAGAATAATCTGTAGCTGATAAAATAAAGAGAAAAATGAAATTGGAAAATGTTTTTAAGATATTATTATGAAAAAGATATGAGAACTATAAGACACCTAGGTCTAAAATAATATCAGTGTTTTTCTGTCCATGCTCAGAATCAGATGCTCAAATTTATTTTTTCTGTAGCTATTTTATGAACATCTGTAAAGCAAGACAAAAATTATGATGCTATTGTAAAGATAAAATTAAATCAGAAAACGTATGTTCAGAAAAAAACCCATAGCAATGAAACTTAATTTCTGGGCCATGTTGTTAGGGTAGCATTGAAAGACACAGGTTTCTGAGTCAGAGAGGTCCCAGTTCAGGGTCAACTGCACAACTTTCCATCTTTGTGATGTTGACCTCTGAGCTCTGTCTATTTTCACAAAGCTGGACCTTATCATGTTCAGGACTCTGGACCTCCAGTGCTTTTTCCAGTGTATCTCTGTCTACATCCCATCAATTATACCTTTCAGGGAAACTACTCCCCACTGTTAGAGACGCTTACTCAGTCAGATGAATAATTATAGTTATAAATGCCATCACCTTGTATGGCATTTCCCATAAGCATTCCTGTAATACTTCTGTATTATTTATCTGGGTATTACATGCCTAGGTACCCAGTCTAGAAACATAAGGGCTAGATTCCTGCTTCTCTGTTATCCCCCACCTCCAGTTTCCAAATTTTTTACTCATTTGTCCATATTACCTTTATAATGCATTCACTGACTATAGTACTATTGTGATTATTTTAAATTATTTTCCTCCCATCACTTACTTAGATTATTCTGAAAAACTTTTAACTGATATTCTTTATGCCCTTCTTGTATGGTTTCCCTCTTTCCCCCACACTGCTACCAACGAAATTATCCTAAACATAATTTGTCTCTATATCTTTCTTCTTAAAGCTGGTCAATGGCCCCACATTGCCTACAACTTTAAGTTCAAAATTCCCATTGAGTCTGTGGCCATGCCACCCTGAATGTGCCCGATCTCGTCTGATCTCAGAAGCTAAGCAGGGTCAGGCCTGGTTGGTATTTGGATGGGAGACCACCTAGGAATACCAGGTGCTGTAGGCGTAAAAAAAAAAAAAATATTCCCATTGGGCTCTGTATATAAGGCTCTCTATTATGTAGCCCTTACTTAATTTTCACTCTCCTCACCATTCTTCCCATCATATCCTCTGCTGCACCCACATTGACTTCGTTGAAATTCTTTT
>NW_011888811.1:6612595-6625084 GCF_000151845.1 Pteropus vampyrus
GTTATTAAACTCTAGGTTATACTAGATGAAGGCTCTGGGCCTGAGCTCTGCCTTCTCTTTGATTTAAAAGGGAGATAAGCAAGTACAGAGATGTGAGTAACACTGAGACGTTTTCCTTGAAATCATCAGAAGTATAGAAAGAGATATGGACGGGGAGAAAAGAATCATTTTCTCCTTAAGTGACAGATAATTACTTAATGCCTTCCACGGGTACCACTTGAAAGCACTGAACCATCTGCCTACAGGAGGCTACTCTCTTGTTTAGGTCAGGCATAGTCAAGAAATGATTCTCACACAGTTGTTAACCCGGTTCATTCTTAAAGGAAATAGCTTTCACCTTTGGGTGCCCAATTGAATGGCTGGAAGAGAATTAAAAAATACTGAAGCCTGAGTTTCTTCCCCAGAAACTCTGATTAGATTGTCAAGGGGTATATCTAGGGTCATAGTGATGGAACTAGGAAATAGTAATACTTTTAAACTATCTAGAATTATGTCAATAATTATTAAATTGACATTTTAAGCATACCAATAATTATTTAATTGACATTTTAATATTTCTAATGTCAATTTAATTTTATTTAATTAATTTTATTTAATTTAATTCCAAGGATAGAACACCATAAATAAAGTCTACCACTGAGTCTTATTTGGATTAAATCCAGTGAAAGTTTCTGACTCACTAATGTTTTTCACAGATCCATAGGTCTGATATTCGATTTTAAACTATTCTGTAGTTAAAGGCACTTCTTTCCTGGGAGATGTTATTTGTAATCAGGCAAATTTTAAGTATGGCCCTTGAAACCCAATGAACCACAGGTCTGGAAATTGTCAATTTCTTTGCAATGCCTGAGGTTTCACTTACTGAAAACTCTCAATAGATTCCAAAGTAGCATCATGGCTCTCCCAGGCTGTCAAGTGAGAGAACGCTATTTAAATTTAAACCCGTTTTATGATTGTCCTGACACAGTAGCCTTAGTAAAGAAAAGAAAATGAATAAATAAAACTATCTCATAGGGCTGTGATTTAAAATGAGTCTGAATCAGTTGCCTAATGCAAAGCTGACTTAATATTCCATCTTTTTACATTTTAATCTACCTTAGTTTTTCATACCAATTTGCATTTAAATGATAAATTTAAGACCCAGAGGGTAGCAATTTTATAGCAAACTGAACCTGGAGAACTTCAGATAGTTTTAAATTCAGTGTACTGAGATGGAGGTAGAGAATGGTCCACGTAGTAGGTACCCCACAGTGATGAGAAAGCTCATCCTCTTGGTTGCAGTTGGACCCACAATTCAGAGCATAGAATATGAGAGAACAGAAAAGATATCTCGAGTTTTTCTAATACAGTGGTCTTTAAAACAAAGGCAAATTTGCCCCCAGGGGATCTATGACAATGTTTATAGACATTTTAGGTTTTCAGACTTGGGAGAGGAGATTGCTACTGGTTGGTATCTGTTGAGTAGAGGCCAGGGATGCTGCTGCACGTCCTACAGTGCATTAGACAGCCTCCCCATAACAGAATGTTACCCATCCTGGAATGTTATTATCAGTGAACTAAAGAACCCCTGCTCCAGTCCAGTTTCCCAGTTTCAAACGTTAGAAACTGAGGTATGGAAACAATGTCCTCTTCTTAAAACTCTATAAGACAAGTGGTTTCTCCACTGTCTTTGATCAGCAAGCATATCATCAAGACATCGGGAGTTATGACTTGGCACAGTGTTACTGAAGAAATGCTTTGGAGTCAATCAGGTAGAAGATTTACCCTCCACTTAATAGTTTCGTGACTATAGGCCAAAAAAAAAAAAAAAAAAAATCAGCCTCACTGACCTTCAGTTTCCTCATCTGTCAAATAGGGTTAATTCCTCTCTCATAAGTTTTTGTGAAGATTATTTGTGATAATGTATAGAGAGTAACATAGTCTCCAGTACATGATAAGCACTCGGTAAGTGGTAAACACTAATAAAATGTTAAATTATTATAAACAGTAGACATCATTACTTTATAAAGTAAAATTTGCAGTCTCCAGACCTATTGGCGATGCTTGCTTGTACATTTTACATGTATAGCATGTAGGATGCACCCCCACCTCTAAGAGAGAAAGAATTATCTACAGAGAAGTGTTTCTGGTCATAAGTTTTAAAGTCGAAGCAGGAAAATCATTTATCAAGAGATATTAGCTGTAAAATTTATAGCAAATGAACTACTTCAAAATTTACCAATTATTTTCTAGACCAAAACACTTACAGCTCTCTTGATTAGATTAAAACAAAAAGGTGACCATCTGACATTTCAGACTCCCCTGGTTTCTTTTTTTAACCCAGCAGGAAAGTTTAGGGGAGACCCACATTGGGCTCTGATTGATTGCACAGTCTTCTCTTTTGTGTCAGCATCATGAATAATGCCACTTTATTATTATTTTTTATTTTTTTTTTTTATCGAAAATGTCCCTTTTCAATTGTAATTCTAATTTTTTTTCCCCCGAAGATTGGGCACATATAATCAACTAAGTATTGTTGGCTGCTCTGGAAAAATCAGTCAGTAGAATAAGGATTGACCTTTTCATCTTTCTTTTGATGGTTTCCTAGAAATGGAAGCAGCAAGTCACATCATCTAAAGTGATTTTTATGCTGTGATCTGTCTTGAGGTCAGGGAGGGATGAAAATGGGAAGGCTAGCCAGGCAGGAGCCCACGTTGCTTCCACAGCATACTTTCATATTTTTCTGATGTCTTCTCTGTATTAGTTTCCTGTAAGTTTTTAACAAGAGCATCCGCCACTTTTAAAACAGTTTTTATCCTGTCATTTAACTGATGCAAAAACTAAGACTCTTAAGGAAAGTGAAATATCCAAGGTTACATAGCAAAGTTATCAGAATTTCTGAGATTCGAGCTGGGTTTTCCAGTCCTTATCCAGTATGTAATCCACTATTCTAGCAAGTGAAAAAATAATATAAAATTAAAAAGCTGATTCTACATTAGTTTATATATTCACTTCATCTGAAACACCTACCTGTCTACACATGAGAGTTCCTGGCTAACAAGCAGTGTCACTTTCACAGTTGTCTTCATGTGATAAATTAAGTTGTAAAATACTAAGATTTTTAAAATAAACCTCAAACTAATAAGAGTTATACTGAATTTTTTCCCCTCAAATGTCTTCTAGAGTAGTTCAAAAAATATATAACCTCTATTCTAGTGTTAGGGGAGTCTTTCCTATTATCCTTTGCATTCTTCTATTTGTATGTATGTATGTGTGTGCTTCCTTGTGAAATTTGCTTTTTGATCATTTCACCCAGTATTCTTGCTCATCTCTTCAAGTTTTCAACTGTTTTTTTTTTAATTTAAGCTCTATGTTGTTTTCTTTCTGCCAATATCTAAATGAATACACATTTGACAATTTAATTACTTTTGCCTTTCTACCACATTGGTTCTTGCATATATGAAATTCCTCTAATATCTTTAATACTGAGAGACCCACACCACCAGTTTCCCCAAAAATGCTGCACCAAAAAGATCTCCATTTGAGGGCATTCTTCATGCTGCATTTATGAGTGTTGTGTCTGTATTGTGTCCAATGTGCCTAATCTTTGGTTATGCAAAGCCACTACAGTCTTATAAGTCTATTTATTTCTAGTGCTTGGAATTAGGGGTTTTTTAAATAATACATTTAAAAGATACAACTAATTAAAAGTCCTATTGTCTGTGATCATCGGTCTTTCTAAAGACCAATAGCATTTATCTATATCCAGTTTACTTTAACCACCAATCCTGATCTAGTGGCATCAGTCGACTTAATTAGCACGTTCTCTACTTTGTCTTCCAGATTTTTTATAAAGATATTAAACAAAATGGGACCCAATATCGATCCTTGTGGGACCCAACTGGAAACTTCTCCCCAACTAGACGGACTACCAATTACGATTTCTCTCTGTATACGGTTAGATAGCCAGTTTTTAATCCGTTTATTTGTATTTTTGTTTGAGCCAATTTGTTTAGCTGTTCCCTTTAAAATAATGTATGGGATCTTCGCAGATAACCTATGGCTTGTACCCACAGACTTGGGGATAAGTTAAATGTTTTTGTGAGACCTTAATGGGGTTTTCACAGGTTTATTTTTTTAAATATAGCTATAATGAACCTGAGCTTCCATGTTGCATTCAGTCATTATGGTTGTGCTAGAGAAAGAAGCCAAGGGAATCATATGTTGAAATTCTCTTTCATTAGTATTGAGAGGATAGAGTGTCATTACATACTCTGGCATTCCTTAGTTTTCTTGTTGTGTTTCTTTCGTTTAGTGGAATTGGTGGAAAATTGTACTTTCTTTCTATTGGTTGGCTCAGAATTAGGGAACCTCTTTCTTGTCCTGGATTATTAATTTATGTGTAGGAATGTTATGTTTGCATCAAGTCCTTGTTGCTTAATTGTTATTTTACAAATAAGTATTATCCTGGCAGGCCCAACACTGTTGTATTGATAGATAAGAGACAATAATTGAGATTGTCACATGTCAAAACTCTTGATGTAAATGAACTTTTCAAAAGAAAGCCTATTTTTGGCTAATATTTTGCATTTGGTTTCTGAATTCTTGTGTTTGCAATTCTTAATCGGCAAACTGTCATTTGTATTGCCCTCCATATTGCAGGATGATGATAATGTTGATGATGATAATTGTCACCATTACACTTTATCATCCACTACTTGTCCAACTTCAGAGTTTTTTAAATTTCTGTTTCTTGATGAGGCAGTGAATGATATTAAATTCTTGTGTATCTTATGAGGACTTGATGCCAGCTGAGCTATAAATATTGTATCTTCCACGTATCCTGTTCTTCCTTAATTTTATTGTTCTAACCCCAATTCTTTGATACCTCATTGTTATTCCCCATGGGGTATGGGACAAGTATGATTAACCTATTAAATTGCTACTTAGTTTTGGTACTTTAATTTTCTTTTTAACTTTATCATGTTACTTATAGTAATAGAGTTCGATAAATGGTACTAAGGAGATTCTAGGAGAAGAGATGTTTGAGACTTTGTTAGTCACCGTTTTAGTCCTAATCCGCTAAACATCTAGTCTCTACTGTCTCTTCTCTCAGGCCGTCTCATTTGTGTTGTTGCTGCTGTGTCTTCTTTTTAATTCTAGCTACTCTTTTGTATATTAAAGTAGACTGATTTGATTGGGCAATATTCTGGGTAGAATGCTAATCATTTAGAAGAAAACACGGTTGAAAGTTGGAGTATGGATATATAATGAAAACAGTTGATGAACGTTGTATTTTTCAGAACTAGAATTAAGATATGCTACATGCTTGGTCTAATGATTGGGTAGAGTTACATGAAAATTCAGGAAAACTCTCAGATCATGATGATATTTTAAAGAAAAATTGCCTCTGGCATTAAATTTTTCAGTTCATGGCTTGAATGAGTTAATGACACTCTCTAATGCCATGTTAAAGAGACTTCTCAGTGATTTACATTGAAACATGAATCTTAATGTCTTCTGTTTTTATACATTTCTTTGTTGAGTATGTCTTTATTCTGTCCCTCGAGTTCTCTTTTAGGTTCATATTTAAAGTATGAAATAATGCCTTGTATTCAAAAGTTTGAATGAACTGTTAAACCTGTAGCATGTAAAAACATTAAGATGTGTGTGACAGCCCTCAGAGGGAGTAGGATCCACTGGGGAGATGGTGCCTTTTAGAATAAGACTAACTGGGCTTATATTCAGGCATGATCTTTTATAAGCTGTGCAATGTTAGACGTGTTTAACCTTACTATACTTAAAATTCCTCAACTTCAAAATGAAACAACAACCTCTGCCTCGTAGATCTACTGAGAGGATTAAATGAGATAATTGTGCTAAGGACCTTGTAAGGTATCAAAGAACACTCAGTAAAATAGTTGCCATTATTCTGTGCCTTTCCCAGTTTTTCTCTTTTTTAGCTCTATTACTATTTTTTTGATTATAAAACTAATTCATGATAATTCTTTAAAAAAATGTACAAAAGGCAATGAAAACCATCTAAATTCCTACACTCTGATATAATCATTGTTAACATTGCCTTTTATTCAGTTAGTGACATACTTTTACATAATTATGCTCTACTATTATATATACTGCTTTTGTCCACTTACCTTTTGTATACTTAAGTAGTAGATCTGAATATTTTATTGAATTTTTGTACCATAATTTATCTAACAAGCACCTATTGTTAGATATTTGCAATGTTTCTAAGTGGTTTTCCATTATAAACTACTCTAAAATAAGCATCCCATCACCGACGTGTTTGTACACTATGGACTTATAACCTGTTTCCTAAAATTGAATTTCTGGGTCAAAAATTATGTACTTTTAAAATGGTAATACATATTGCCAAGTTGTTCCCTAGAAAAATTCTGCTATAGCTTACATACTGTAGCAGTACCATATGAGAGTGTGGCAAGTACACACACACACACACACACACACACACACACACATCACCTAACCCTTAAAAAAACAAAGAAACATGAAAGTCATATCTGTGTGCAATTGTGAAAAGGGTCAGAGTAGTAGAGATTGAAGTCTCTAAAAACCCATGTACAATTTTTCTCCTCTCTTTTCAAAAGACATAGAGAATAAAACAACAGCAGAAAGATCAAAGAAAAACAATAAATACCCAACTCAGACGGAGGCTCTACAGAGAGGCAGAGATGCATAAATAGGGCCAATATTGATATAAGCAGAATCCAGAGAAATATACTCAAGTTGTATTTGAGCAATGGGAAAACCCTATAAAAAGGTTCAATTCAAAATTAATCATCTAAACAAAGAAACAGCACAGCAACTGTGCAGGAAAATTACCAGTGAGTATGTGAGTATGTGTGTGAGTATGTATACCTCACTATACCTACCATACTCATGCACGTATAAGCCACACACAAACACATCTTACTTTGCCTAATTCTTCATACGTTGCTTAAACAGAATAACCCAATAGTTACATATAAATAGCACATGTTCATTTCTAATAATTAGTACTGTCAGAAAGAAGGAGTGAGGGAGGGAAGGAATGGTCTGAACTGAACAGTAACCGCTCTTCCCTGGGAGCAGTCAAGTCCTTGTTATCTAGCTTTCTTATTGATATTGTCACCAGAGATCCAAGATTCCAGTGACACAGTTAGACAAAGAGACCACTAATGTTATTTTCCAAGCTTGCACTGTTTATGGCCCCCTGCAGATACATGTCCCCATGTAAAAATTACTAACAATTTTCTAATTCAGTTCAGTAGATTCAAACTCAGGAGACTCAAGATTCAAGTCTCAATTCTGACATTTAACAAGCCATATTTGTAACATCAGAAAAGTCAATCTGTCTCGTATATTTACGATGTGATCTCCAAGAAATAATCCATCTTAGAAATCATGTAGTTTTAGAATGTTTATTCAGTCTTTCTTCCTGAAATTTGCTAATTATATAGCCTCATTTCCATGTCACTAACAATTTTAGGAAGGAAGACTGAAATTTGTTATAAACCTACTATTATTTATTCTACTATAAGCAATTGCTTATGAATTTAAAATTTATAGACACTTGCACTGTGATTAAAAACCATTTTAACAAATTTAATTTCGGAAAAACGAAAAAAGTCTATAGAGAAAAGTATAAAAAACCATTTTCTGGGTCAGGAACAACTAAAAATACTTTGTATACAACTCCTGTGCTAAAAATAACTCATCTAAAAAGATATACTTCTTACATAGGATAATAGAGAAGAGAAATTAAATAGTAAACTGTAAAGTAAGTAGTAAATAACCAAGCAGGCAGGCCCATTACACTAATAATATCGTGCCCTGATGTAGTACTTAAAGTTTGTCACTGTGCTTTCTGTGATACCTCATTTAATTATCTTGAAAATCACTAGATACAAGAGGGTACTTTTGGGGATGGGGAGAATTCCTTCTTTTTACTCTCCTTTAGTTCTGTCTGGACTAATAATAAAGTTTATGTAAGACTACAGTAATAGAAAAAGAATTTAATACGTGCACATGGCACAATCACAATATGATTCTCACTCAGATCATAAAATGAAACTCAAAGAAATGATTGAACCAGGCACATTTTTATACTTTTTAGACAAATAATACATTTCTGAAGAAATTGACAGGACAGAGAGAGTTAGTGCTCATTAGAAAGGAGTCTAAGAAAGGTTTGGGTATCCCTTAGAGATAAACCTGAACAAAGTTTGGGCTTACATAGTAAACTAGTGAAGGTGGCACAAGGCTTGTTTATACAGGCATTTCTAATCTGGATTCTTTTAACTCTTGTGATAAGGTAGTGCCTCTGCCCTCAAGAGCAGGGAGAGCACCTGTTACATGGGAGATTCATCTCCTGCTTTTAGGAGGATAGAGAGGTCAGGGTTTTCTTCTTACATGGGCCATTTCTCAAGTAACTTTAATTCAAAATAATCAATATGCCATGGTAGGATATTTGGTGGTGGCCTGTCTTGGGACCCAACAGTAGATATAATCTTCATTTTATAGATAAGAAAATGGAACAGACACCTAGGAAGCCATCCGTGAAACACATTCCCAGGAGCGGTGCCCTCTGCCTGCTATGTTCTCTTCCACTACACAGTCAGTTTCTCTCTGAGTCCCTTCTGATTCAGTGAACCTGGCCATGTCCTTTCCGGCAAGGAGGCAGAAACTTAGTCAAGGAATTAAATTTTGAAAATGTATTTATTCTGTCAGTACCCAGGTCACCACTAAACAAAACTTAGTAAACAACAGAAAAAGTTTATAGGCCATACTTTGTGGTTTTCAAAGCACTGCAGTAATAATACTTCGTCTCTTTGGTTGCTCAATTCCATTCTAGCATTTGAAATACAGCACCACTAACACATGCTACCATGTGGTTACATCCATCCTAGGGGTCAAACCCAGTTTGTAGTGCACTGCTAACATAGTCTTCCAGGAGAAACATGGACTGATTTTCAATTTTAAAACAAAGATCCACCTTTTAAAGTTTCTGAAATTAGTATAATACTTACATATACCATAAGTATTTAATTTCTTTTCTTCTTTATGAATACCTGTCGATGAATTGATGGTGTATTTTGCAGTTGATAAAAATCAAATTCAAGGAAATGTAGTTAATAGCCCTAGTATCACAAGTACAGTGATTACTGAGAAAACTCTGCAAAGATTCTGAACTTTTGAAAAATATAAAGTGAGAAAGGAAACTGTGTTCCATGGGCAGTTGTGGGAATCAAAGACTGGCATTAAATTTTTATTTGCCATCTTTCCATTAATATTAAATTATTTTGTAAAACAACAAGTACGGTACCTCCAGCAACCTTTTGTTCCTAAAGAAATTAGGAATTTTTTATGGCCTCTGCAGAAAAGAGGTTTGCACGATTGCTTGATGCTCATTTCATTTTGGCAAAGGGCACCTAGGGAGACATAACAAAAATGGACCCTGACATAATTTTGAAATCTCTCTCAGCAATAAACAAGCTGTCTCTTTGCCTCTCAATACCTTCTAGCTTCTGCTACAAAAAATTTCTGGAAGCTGGACTGGCTTCAAGGGCACCATAGCAGGCTTCTTCCACTGAGAACACCTGCTGTTCCCCCCACAGGGGAGTAAGCATCTCTGAGTCAGTCCTGAAGGTCAAGCCTGCTAACCCCAGCTGCCACCCTGAGAGTTACTGGCCCCCAGCTTCCACCCCTGAGACTTACTGCAATTATTAGCCCTCAACAGTGAATACTGCTTCGTGGAGCATTGAGCATTTCCTCATCTGGGGATCAGATTCTTTAGTTGAGCAGTTGAGAATGTTGGCCCCCTGAAGCCAAAGACATGGGCTGTTTCTGTGAGTCTTTCATCTACACTGTGCTCCCCTCATCATAGCCACACAGGATGACATTAGACTTCTCTCACAAGGGACACACATTTGGAGGGAATATCACCAGTGGGTTCATCATGAAGCAAGCATTTATCAAATTATTACTCCTGGAGAATAGCACCATGGTTAAGAGCACAGACAGACGTAGCTCAATCAATCCTACTTGATTTTGGATTTGAGACAACCCTGTTTGCAAGCCCCATAACTGTCACTTACTAGCTAAGTGAGCATGGGAAATGCTCTCTGAGCCTCAATTTCCTCATTTGACAAGTGGGGCATACAGTTCCTCTTGCAAAAGATGATTTTAAGAATTGTGGGAGACAGTACATGGAAAGTACTTGTCAGGTAGTAAGCGTTGGATAAATGGTGACTGTGAAGTTGATGTCTACTATGGAAGGATCAGAAGGACAGAACTCTTACTTTTTCTGTTTCTTAAGATTTCTAAATTCAGAAGCACCGTCTCTCAGTCTGATGGAATAATTCACTGTCCCTGTGATATTCTTTAAATAGGATGAGATAATCAGAATGAATAGTGTATGGTACAAATGATAGGTGCTGAGTTTCGGAGGAAGGAGATGTTACTTTCACATTCATGTTTAGGAAAAGCTTCAGAGTAAAAGGTACATTCCATCTCAGAAAAGGGAGCAAGGAGCTCTTCCGCCCAGCCAGGATGTGCATGGCCATAATAGAACAATAGTATTTTACCTTCAAAAGAACATTAAAGAATCCTCTCACTGAATAAATGAAGAAACCAATACCCAGAGCTAGGGCGAGGGGGGAACGACTAGTCCAAGGACACACAGCGATTTCATAACGAAGACCCCAGTGTGGGGCACAGCCTGACCGTTGTGCAGCGTGACCCCGTTCCTCGACTTGACAGTACATAAGGACTTGACCAGCATCTTTCCTCAACCCCTTGCATTGTTCTAACAATGCTCTCTGAGAAATGTTGGCAGTAAGCAGGCAGCCATTCCGGAGCAGTGGGAAAGGTTCCATCCCTGCTCCTGTCCACTGTGTGACATCAAGCAAGTCGCTCCCCCTGTCTGAACTACCAAAATCTTTTAAAGGCTAACGTTTGCCAAGAATTTACAAGCTCCCTACTTGGATATACATCTCACCATCCGCTGCCCCATAGCAGTGACCTGTAGGGCCTCATCTTCAGACCACAGGCCCGTACTCAAAGAAATGCAGATCCCGAGCCCCATCTCTGGGTTTATTGAACCAGAATTTCTGATGACCTAAGAATTTAAATTTTAGCAAATTCTCCAAGTGATTCTGATGTTTAGGAAAGGTCGAAGGTTGCTGATTTACTAGGTACTCTTAGAATCCTCTAAAATTTTACTAACAACTAAAGCTGAAGCCCAGAGAGAAGTGACATATTCAGTTACACAGCTAGTAAGTGGCAAACCTGGAGTTTGCACCCAGGTTTTGTTTTGGGGTTTGTTTGTTTGTACGTTTTGAGAGTTTTCAATATTTGACACAGAGTCTAGCTGATATTATATTCAATAGAGTATCAGATTGGCAGTTGGGTTTGATGTTCTTTCCTATCTTCCTAAATTCATAGTTTTCTTCTTTTCCTAACTCAGCCTGCAGCCTATCTTTTGTAAAGTGCAGTCACTTTCCTCATCTGCCATCATCTGCAGATCTCAGAGCTGAGGGTCATTTGGTGTTAAAATGGAACGGGCAGATGTTTGACAAGGCTATGTCAGATTAACAGCAGTTCTCCTAACAAGAGTTGGGCTGTGAGAGGAGATGGTGCATTTGGCATATTCTCACTCGGGTAATTCACCGTGTAATTGTCTAAATGCACAGAAGCCATCAGACCACAGCTGCAGAAGGGATCCCTGGCTGAGGTGGATTTTATCATTCCCTTTCCAGCTCAGTCTCCCCCTGAGGATTTAGTTGGTACCTTGGTTGTGATTCATTCAGCATTCCAAAAGGGGAGCACAAAAAACATTGCCAATTCACTCCTCCACTCCTTTACTGTATAGAAGATGAAGACTTTGTTTAGCACACTTAGAGAGATACCCAACGTTCTTAAAAAAATACATTAAAAAAAATTCTGCAGTCATTGACTTTTAGAACATTAAAGGATCTAAGAGATTATTTAAATCAGTGTTTCTCCATCTTTGCTGTGCATTAAAGCTACCTCGATACCTTGTTAAAGTGCAGATCCTTATTCTGTGGGTCTAGGGTGAGACTTGAGATTCTACATTTCTAACAAACTTCCTGGTGATGCCAAAGCTGCTGATCTGTGGACCACAGTGAACAGCAAGAACCTTACTCAGGGAACATAAACTAATTGCACCTTAAATTCTAACCCTGAGCAGCTAGTGGTTGCTGTCTTGATAACTGTACTGAGGGTTGTGCAGTCGACTCAGACTAGTCGGTCAATTCTCAGTGCATATCACAGGCTTAAGAACAGGAACCTTCTCCTCAAAGAATTATCTTTTTTTTAAATTAACATTTCCTTTTTATTTGTAGTTGCGTTTTTACAACTGTTTTTAATTTCTTAGTGTTTTGGAGGTGTTTTTGAGATAATGTTATATTAGTTTAAAGCATACATTTTAATGATTTGATATTAGTATGTATTGCAAAGTGATCACCA
>NW_011888811.1:6626064-6648370 GCF_000151845.1 Pteropus vampyrus
GGTGGGACAGATTCAACTACGACATGCACTGCAGAGTGCTAATTGGAAAATATAAAAAATTAGCCTTGCCTGCCTGTATAAATCAGTGACTATCATAGCAATGGTTACCTTTTGTTACACACCTAGTTGTATGCCAGACGTGATGGTAGGCTCCTAAAACACCTTATCTCAATCTTAAACCTTCACATAGTGCAACTTCATTTTAAAGATGAGGAAACTGTGGCTCAGCCAAGCTCTGGAACTTGCCCAAGGTCACACATCTAATTAGTGGAGAAGCTAAAATTCAAAGCCGATTCCAAAACTGATGCCTTCAAGATTTAATTAACTATATAGATGTTCTTATCTACACTGAAATTTAAAATGCTGCTGGGCAAATTTTATCTACAAAATGTAATTTCACATTATCATTATCATCATAATGGAACTTTCTTTATAGATACATTTAATTTGAAGAAAGAGAGACATAGTTCCCATAAGTGAAGCCAGAAATAAATCTGAAAACCTAGTTTTGTTGATAAGTGCAAACTCTGTGTTCCCAAACTAACTCATCCTGTTTGCAAATAACAAAATGGAACATTCTGAGTTACCACGTGCCTCTGCCCACTACAAGGGTAAAGAACCAAACAAGGTCCCCAAATGAAGCCTCCCGAAGAAACATTATTCAGTCTCTTGTCTTAGGCATGTATATAATGAGGTCTCAGTTTTAGATACGTTCCTGGGAGACTGAAACAAGAAGATTCCCATAGCCTAAAACATTTAGGAAGCTCCCTGCCAAATGGCTGTAGCAAAGAGAGGCATATCTTTATTGACGCATTCGTCTCCTAAAGAGTGATTGAGCAACTGCTGTGTGTTACCTGTCACCAGTTCCACAGCTGTTTAAATTGGGAACCGGTTTACCATCACAAACCTCTTTGAATCATGTTATAGCACAAGTTCAGTTCCTTTACCTGTTTACTTCTATACTAATAAAAGTTATTTTCTTGAGCTTATCATATAAGGTACTGGTTTAGATGCTTTATATGAATTATCTCATTTAATCCTCACAACAACCCAATAAGACAGATGCTGTTATACCAGTTTTACAGTTGAGAAAACTGAGGCTCAGAAAGTTTAAATATCTTGCCCAAGATCACAAAACTTACTCACCTTGCCTTTAACCACATCTATTTTTAATATATGTTATATTTTTATTATTTCTCAGTAACAGTTGACATACAATATTATGTTAGTTTCAGGTGTACAACACAGCGATTAGACATTTATGTAATATATGAAGTGATCACTCCAATAAATCCAGTACTTATTAAAATACTACTGACTGCACTCTCCATGCTATACTCTACATCCCCATGACTATTTTGTAACTAAAAATTCGTACCTTTTAATCTCCTCCACACTTCTCCCATCTTCCCAACCCAAACCAACAACCATCAAAATGCTCTCTGTATCTATGAGCTTGTTTCTGTTTTGTGTGTTCATTTATCCTGTTCTTTAGATACCATATAAGTGAAATTATATGACATTAGGCTCACTCCACTCAGCACAGTACTCTCTAGATCCATCCACATTGTTGCAGATGGCAAGATTTCATTCTTTTTTTTTTTTTTTTTTTGGCTGAGTAACATTCCATCATATACATGTACCACTTCTTCTTTATCCATTCATCTATTAATGGACACCCAGGTTGCCTCCATATCTTAGCTATTGTAAATAATTTTGCAGTGAACATACAGATGCACATATCCCATCAAACTAGTGTTTTGTGTTTCTTCAGATAAATACCCAGAAATGGGATTACTGGGTCCTCCTTTGTCTTGTGTTTATAGCCTTTGTTTTAAAGTTTATATTGTCTGTTATAAGTATTGCTACCCTGGCTTTTTGTTTGTTTATTTTTATTTTTGTGAAATAAATTTTTTCATCCCTTTCAGTCTGTGTGTGGCTTTTGAGCTGAAGTGAGTCTTTTGTTGGCAGTATATGTAAGGGTTTTGTTTTCTTATCCATTCAGCCACCCTATGTCTTTTGATTGGCACATATAATCCATTTACATTTAAAATAATTGTTGATATATTGCCATTTGATTATTCATATTTTTAATTTTTTTTTCTCTTCTTTTTAAAGAAGTCCCTTTAACATTTCTTATAATACTTCTGTTGTGGTGATGAACTCCTTTAGCTTTTTCTTGTCCAGGAAGCTCTTTATCTGTCCTTCGATTGTAAATGATAGCTTTTCTGGGTAGAATAATCTTGGTTGTAGGTCCTTTTTTTCTTTTTCTTATCACTTTGAATATTTCATGTCAACCCCTTCTGGCCTACAGAGTTTCTGTTGATAAATTAACTGACAGTCTTATGGGAGCTCCCTTGTAGGAAACTGTTTTTCTCTTGTTGCTTTTAGACTTATCTTTTTGTCTTTAACCTTTGGCATTTTAATAATGATGTGTGTTGGCATGGCCTCTTTGGGTTTATATTGTTTGAGATTCTCTGCCCTTCCTACAACCCCATCTGCTTTTAACCTGGCTTCAGAGCCCACTGTTGCCTTAGCCCAAGAGAAGATGAATGCTTACGGGTTAACCCTGAGAGTGCCTACAGTCTAGAGGTATAGACTTTAGATGTGGTGGTAGACTATTTTAAACTCTAGACTCTCATTTCACAAAGTGACTCCTCCTGAAATGCAGTCAAACAAAAGTTAGCAAGAAAGATCCAGAAGGAAAAGATAAGCTGTCCCTTGTCTAACTTGTCACTTATTAAGCAAAATGTGTAGACATAGGGGCTCTCCTCTACTTTCCCTTTCCCCAGGCCTTTCCCCAGGCCTGACAGGAGTGTGTTCCCGCTGACCCTACCTTTACGAAGGCCGAGAGCTGCCTTTGTCCTCCCCTCTTCTGTGCTCAGGCTCTGCTCTCTGACCTACCCCTGTTCTTATTACTGTTTTAAATTATATGATCCATGTTGATCCATATTTTATTTTTTAAATATATTCCCCTTAAAACAATAGGGAATTTCACTCTTTCAGGGTGACATGTAATAGGTCCTAGTATAGCATTCATCGTAAATGTGACAACTGAAATAAAACTGTCTAGGTGTAAATATCAAGTCCATTATTCTTTATGGCGTTACTTTAGCAAGTGACTTAATTTTTCAGAGCCTCAGCTTGCTCAGCAATCCAGTCAGAGTTAATCAGAGCATCTACCACAAAGGGTTATGATGAGGAATAGATTCAGTAATTCATGCAGAATGTTTATAACTGTGCCTGATATAGTATACATGTCCATTAAATATTGACTAATGGTATTATCTGATGATCTAACTGCTACTTCTCAGTCCCTATCAAACTTGCTCCTTGCCCTCACAGAGACCACATCCTAAAAGGAAGATATATCTTTAACAAATACTTGTAGAAATAATATATAATTATAAATGAAAATAAGGGCGATGAGGAAAGTGTCTATACATTACTATGAGCCTATTGAGGAACCTGATGTAGTGAAGTAGGACACTCCCTGAGAGAAGGAATATTTGAACTGAGGTCTGAAAAATGCAAGATGTGTAAGAGTAAGGAAGAGTGAATAAGAATCCTCCTACTTCCAATTATCTGATGAAGCAAGTGTTAGAAATTCCTTGGTCCTATTCAAACAGAGGCATATTATTTAGTATCAATAATGTTCTATTAAATCATCTGGAGCTTTTAAATCCTTTGTTATTATAAGTAGTTATTTGCCATTTATATTTGTTATAATCACACTGCCCTTGGCACCAATTATTTTTTTCTCTGTTGTGTACAGTGGGTACATGCTTACAAGTATAGTCATCTCTTAGTATCCTAGGAGTATTGGTTCAAGACACCCAGACACCAAAATTTGCAGATGCTCAAGTCCCTTATGTAAAATAGCATAGTATTTGTATATAATCTATGCATATCCTCCCATCTACTTAAATCATCTCTAGATTACCTATAATACCTAATGTAATGTAAATGCTATGTAAATAGTTGTTATACTGTACTTTTTAGGCAATGATAACAAGGAAGAAAGTCCGTACTTGTTTAGCATAGACACAACCATTATAGGCCTAACTACATTGTACATGTCAGTAACAACATAACTTTTTTCCCCAAATATGTTCAATCTGTGGTTGATTAAATCCATGGATATGGAACCCACAGATACAGAGGGCCAAATATATACACTTTGTTACTTTGACTGTCTCATTTTTTATAATTACTACTGATTCAATTTTCACCACTGCATTTTTTTAAGCATTCCTTCTAGACTTAGTGCTAGTTAGTACTAAACATGTGTCTTAACTCCCACTCATAGGATTCAGTAATCAGTGTGAATCCATGTACCCTTCCCATCCAGCCCATCTCTCTTCAAGAGGTCCATTTGAACACCACCTTCATGTCCCCTGCCATTCAAGAACCAAACTAAACAATCTATAGAAGAAAAGGTCATTGGCTATGTCCCCTACATCTCTGTGGAGATGAATGTGCTGCTTCTTTCTATTACCCTTTTGTTACATGTCCATGCGAGTCCTGCCCATATGGTCGGCATCCCATCAGCTTTCTGGCTTCTTAATCAAATTAAATGAAAAACAGTAGGAGGCACTGGGTAAGGTTCTATAAAAGGAGTGTGTCTCTAATACGTATGAGCGTATCTGATTATAGTCAAGGTAATGTTTTTTGAATCAGTGGACTGAGAAATTCCCTTTAAAGTCAATGTCTTTCAGAATTGTCAGATTTTAGACGTATTAAAATATTAGCACCTTGCCTAAGGAGGACAGAAACCAAACCTCAGCCTCTTAGCATTTAGCCGAAAGCCAGAAGCAAATTGTAATTTTCCTCTAACCCAGAACTGAGGCAGTGGGTAGTTCCATATGCCCAAAAAGCTCCTCATTAGCTTATGGGACAAGGTTGGGGTCAGTTTCAAAACCCAGGACCAAAAGGAAACTACGAGTCTCCCAATGACCCAGGATGCTTTAGATCACAAACTTTCAGTCAATCAAAATTAGTTTAAGTCTTGAAATTTGACTCAAGGCAACACATTTATTGCTGTCCTGGACTTTGGAAAGTTATGAAGAGGAGGAGTGTGTGGCCGAAAAGGCTACCTCTTTTTCCTCTTAGTGATGTGCACTGTCATCACCCTTGATGATATGTGTAAGCCTCAGGGGAAAACTGTAGCTCGTCTCCTGCTAATGATTACCCATCCTTCCCCTCCCTCTACCCCTGCACAGTAGAAACCCTGGAATGTTTCCAGCCTTGCAGAAAGAAGGCAAAGCAAATGTCCTCTATGGTATTATTTAAAAATGAATTCAGAAATCATGAATTACTAGTTACATGGTGTGCATAAAAATCTTTAGCAAGTCATTGCCCATAATGCTTTGTATTGTATGAACCAGCTAATGAAAAGATTAGATCAGTCATCACCCTCCAACCTGGGATTTGAGTCAATAATTCAGATGAAAATTGAACTAGAACAAACCTTCACCTTTCAGGATTTAAGCCCCCAGGTGTTAAAACTTCTTTGAATTATCAGAAATGGGTAGGCAGATTCTCACATCTACCTCTCTGAAATTTGTCAAAACAGAATTTCGGGCTTAGGAAAGCTCATTGTAAAACCCGGCTCCATTCCACACATCCCGAGGATCTGTATTAATATAAAGTGAATTTTTCCTTTGGATAAAATAAATGTCCATAAAATTAATAGATTGTAAATATAGTTTCCTTCACTTTTCCTCCTCTATAGGGATTTTGGTATAATCCCACTATCTTCTTTTTTTCCCATGCAATTAAAAATGACCGCTGACTTAAAACTTTAGTTGAAACTACTGGCTTGTACTTTATTAAATTAAAAAGAGGAAACCAGAAAGAATTCTACCAACCTTCTAAAAGAAATGAATCAATTTATCATGTATTTTATTAATTGTACTTTATCATTATTAAATACAGCAATTTGAATGTACTCTTCTTTTCCCCAAATTTAACATTCATCCTTCTATCTCAATCTAAATATCATTTATAAAAAATCGGTGATCTCTAGTTATCATTCTTAATGAACTCCACATATATTAACGCATATGTAGAAAGGAATAATTTTCCAAGAGAATGCATTTGATTCTGTGAGAGTAAAAGGAATGGACGAGATTAAGCCACAAAGAAATTAGGAAGGCTACTTACAAAATTCAAGCACAGGGAGATGCTGCAGAATTTTCCACAGCAAGGCCCCACGTGGCTGGGAAAACAAATACTAACACCGACTCAGGATCATAGTTTGCAAAGGAGCTCCAAGACTATAGGATTTTTGCCAGGAGAATTTTCTTTATCCATCATTCCTACGTTGCTTGTACATTTTTTAAAGCAACTGGTAATTGTAGATTAAATGGACTGAAGGCAAACTTTTCCTGAATTAAATCTAAAGAAATTTGATGCAGCAGGCTGAATGCTTAGATGGATATGATTTTAATCACTGTTATTGATGTTTAAAAATTTAGATTTAAATGTCCTTCAGGGAGGCCTGTATTTTTAAGTCTATTTCACTACAGGCCAACTTCTTATTTTCCATTACATCTGCTTCACACTTTTATATGATCTCCATAGCCTGATATGATATCATGTGATCCTCTAAGCTTCTCAGTAATTCAAGCTATCAAGTTTTATATTGAATGCTACTTTGTACCAACTGTACTAGTCAGCGTTAGGGATACATAAGCAACAAACTACAGTCCTTCCTACATATTTGCCATCATGAGGGACATAAGCGTTCCCTGAAGTTATAGCAAGAGGATTTAAGCTGGTGGAGCGAATTGGCAAAGGCTTCCTTAAATCCACCTAAATTTTTAAAATGAGCAGAGGCTGAAAGTAAGCCAGAATTAGAACCGGGTCTCATCCCTGGAGTCATTGCTCTTTTCACTGTGCTTGTGGGTATTGAAGGGGTCAGCGACCCATGTGAGAAGGACCGAAAGGGCAGGACCATCAGTTCACTGGACAGCTAATGCTTGTCGAATGTCTTCTCACTGCCAGTCCTGTATTAATCATGGCTCTAGTAAAAGTCTTATCTCCCGGAGTCCTTTGGAGAGAAAACCCTTACTTTTTTCTTTCTGCTTCTGAGGACTACTCTTACTTCCTCTAAAAACTTCACTGTTACTATCAACAGTAACTGAAAACTTCATCCAGCTCATTTGAGTTGCCCACTGGACCAGATGGATTTGTGTGTATGTGTCTAAAGCATAATCTGTTCATCTTGTAATGACAGTAAAGTGGGGTCACGCAGGTCGTTGATCCATAGAGAATGAATTTATCAATTTGATTCCTTGGCAGAGAATCATTTTACTAAGGAAACCTTGAGATATGTTCTAGCATGATCTACCCATGATTATTTAAAAATTGAAAATCAAGACAAAAACTAGGTCGTATGTATCTGCGAGCCACTGGTATCTACTTCAAAGGTATCTCACCCCATAGCAAAAATATTCAGAAGAAAGAGTTGAAGTTTTGAATCCGTAGACATAAATATAAATTATTATTTTAGCACTTAGTTTCTGGCTACCCATGAACTTCTGGATTTTGATGGGAAGGATTGTTTACAAATAGTAATAGTACTAACTCCATCCTCAGATGTGGTTGTGAGATTTCAAGCACTTTACAATAGCGTAATAAAAGCAAAAGGAGTAAAAATAATCATAGCTCCCCCCACCCCCCGCTTTTTTTCCTCTTGGCTTCTATTAAAAATGACCACTCTCCTGCAACTACGTGGGTGTTTCAGCAGTAGTCTCCTATATTTAAATTCCAGCTCTAAACTCCATATTTGGTTACTATTTCTTCATTTGCTTTGGTAGAGGGATTAGAAAAGTCAAAGCTGGTGGTCTTCTTTGGCTCTCCTAGAATCTCCATTTTTATATTCTATTTGGGTGAACTTTCTTTTACCTCTTAGAATACCGAGTACCTGCTAGGTAGGTTCGGAGTGTTTTGCCTTTGGATATTCGCAGGTGGTTCGCGGTTCGTCACCTTAGCATTTCAAGTTACTCAGATCACGATGTCATTTCGTGGAAGATAAAACAAGATTTCCTACCCACGTACTAGTCACAGTAATTGGAAATTGCAGAGTTAGGATTTCTTGGATTTTTGCAGTTTCTCACTCTTTTCTTGATAATGTGAGTGGTGAACTGGGATTTAAAATAGCCCAATTCTCCCTTCCCAAGGTAAGCATGTGATGCTGCTGGGTCACTGATGGATGTGATTTGTGTTTTCTATATATGACTATAAGACAAGAACATCCCTCCATAGCATACACCTATCACTGAGAAGGGTGCAAGAAAGGAAGCAGCCCACCTGAAACCAGAGCTGAAATTAATGAATTATTATATAAAAATAAAGCTCACTCTTCTTCATTGTTCAATGCAGTATCTTCTAGGCAAAATGAAACTCTGTTAGCAAAGCATGTTTCTTTTCTTGTTGGGAAAAAAAAAAAAACTGGGGAATACAGAGAAGGAAAAGAAAATCTCTTAATGTGTATATTTAACATGAATTTGCCATTATTAGAATCATCAGTTCATGGGTCAGTCTGGAAAATAACTCTGATCAGCTCAGAATGCCATCTATGGCCTGCAGCATAGCTCCTTGCAAAGGCCATTTATTCACAGAGAATGACAGTTTATTTTCTAGTCTCTTTCCTCTGTTTTCTTTCATTTATTTTTGCTTCCTTCTCTCTCTTGTTTTAACTACTGTCAACCAAGTTCTCTTGGCTGTTTGAATAGGTGGAATTGCCAAGACAGAAAAATTTGATAAGTATTTTGATATGTTTTCTAAGGCAATAGAGATTGCTACATGGTCTTTTTGCTTAGTTAACTGGAAACTCTTGTTAATGTTCTAAAAAGAATAAAAAATAAAAAAAGGACAGCCTAGTGGTTTCTCCTGTGTCTCCAGTGCTGCACTGTTCAAGTGAAGAGAAAGACAGGAAGTCCACTTGGGCAAGTCTGAAAAGGTTGGTGTAGAGACTGAGTCTCAAAGATTAGCTAAATTCATGTGACAATTCCTGTTCCTTCCATTCTTAATTGTCATCAGATTCATACAGCCTGATACAAAGAAGGCCTTCCAAGACAGAACTTCTAATTGAATAATGATTCTAGATATGTAATTGCATAGTTTTGGTCACCAGACGCGAGAACCTTGGAACAAACAGATTAAGTGCCGGTTGCACTACTTACTAACAGTGCGTCTCTGGGCAATTCACTAGCTAATTCTCAGTCCCCTCATTTTAAAGAATGAATATATTAATAATAACTCCTCATAGAGTTATTGTCAAGATTAAATGCTATAAACATATAAAGACTTTAATACAATGCCTGTCTTCAGTAATCTCTATGAAAGCTGCATTTCAACTTGGTGATGTATGGACTGTGGTCAGAACCTTCAGCTCTTTCATTGTTTCTAAGGGCCTCAGCTACTTCTTTACTTATATGTCCAATAGACTCAGTTTACCAAGTGTGAACCCCAGCTCAGCAGCCCAGCCTCACATGGGAACTCATGAGAAATGCAGAGTATTGAGCAGCATCCCAGACTTACTGACTCAGGAACTCGGAGTGGGGCCCCAGAGATCTGTGTTTTAGCAAGGCCTCCAGGGGATTCTGATGCTCACTCAAGATGAGGAACCACTGAAATAGACCGTTCTATCCACCCAGCCACTACCTGAGTCAGACTTCCTTTGTTGATTTTAAGCCGTGCTGGAGACAGCATAGACTATTATTGCACTGAGATCATCATCGACAGCCCAGAATTATTACATTGTTCTATTAATTTGTAGTAGTGAGATTTTATTACCTCACCTTATATTTCTGAGCTTCAGTTTCCTGCCCTGTAAAATGAGAATACAGCACGTTCTGCTATGGGGCAGTAGGCATAACTGCCTACTGCCCCAAAAATCTCGTATCAAAAATCACCTTACAAAAACAAATATTTCAAAGGGGGAAAAAAAAGGATAATTACTATTTAATTTTACACTGATACTAAAGAAAGTCATTTTTCTTTTATATAAACAGTTAAAGATCTCAAAAATAAACTCTAGTTTACTCTTACGAGCTAAACATAATAAATTATCTGAAGTTTTTCCCCTTTTGCCATTTGAAACACATATAAAAAATCCTGTTAGTCTCCTCTATTCCTTTGCCCTTGACCTTTGTTCCCAACACCGTTCACATTCTTTAAAGAGGAAAGAACAATAAACAAAATAAGAGGAAAAAGGAAAGTGCAGCCAGTTGAACAGCCAGCCACTACAACCTAGCAGCTACTAGATGCTTTAGGTCCCAGCTGGAAGTTTCAAACCCTACACTGGTCTTCATACTGAAGATTCTATTACTCCAGAGGTCCTCAACGCTTGGGCAGCAGACTGGTACCAGGGCCTGTTAGGAACCGGTCTTCACAGCAGGAGGTGAGCAGCGGGCAAGCAAGCAAAGCTTCATCTGTATCTGCAGCCGCTCCCCAGCTCCAGCATCACCGCCTCAGCTCCACCTCAGATCAGGCGTTAGATTCTCATAGGAGCACCGGTCCCTGGTGCCAAAAAGTTTGGTGACTGCTGCTTTCTTAGTTCCAATTTGAGTTATGAAAATTTAATATTATAGATGAAATGTCTCAATTCCTTTCCTTCCCTGACTATGGTACAGGGTTGCTGAGACTCTTAAATGAGATGAATTATATCTGTTAAGATTCAGTCTCATGTAACAGAAAACCCAATCCATGCTGGTTTAAGCAAAAGAAAGAGAGACAAAGATGAAGGAAGGAAGGAAGAATGAGAGAGAAGGAAGGGATGTATTACCTTGTTTAGCATCAGCAAGTCAGGCATATCCAGATAAAGACACAGTGTCATCAGGTCGTGGATTCTCTTTCTCCCTGTGTTGGCTCCTTTTCAAGTGAAGCTCTCCTTTCGCAGTCAAAACCTCTCAGATTCACTAGATTCAGGGTCACAGAGTTCTAGGTGCAGATCCAGTGGAAAAGTTTGAACGTCTTCACTCCATGTGCCCATCTGTAGACTCGTGACATGCTCTTGTCTCTGAAAAGGCCTTATGCCCATGACGGAACCAGTCCCCATGTCAGGACTGCTCTGACTGGCTCACAGCCACACTGGAAGCGCAGAAACAAGAGTGGGAGCTGACGGTTCCCAGACAGAAATTGTCACTGGTGGAGCCAATAAACCGTCAAACCATACATGACTCCTCTATGTGACTTGAAAGTGCTACAGGTAGCAGAATTTTACAGTAGCCCTCATCATCAATGACATATTTAAACCCAGAAATTTTATCTACCTCTCAGAGCAGGAAAGGAACTCAAGACTTAGTCCCATGCAGTTCCAGTCTTCAGTCTGAAAGGTGAAGTTGCCCAATTAAACTCATCTTATTGATGATTCATAAAGAGGTTAAGTGAGTTACCAAATGCAGCAACTGGGGGCATCTGCTTCTTGGACCCAGGCCTCGGGCCTGTGTCAGGAGGGTGCTGGTGGGCTCTATGGACCTGTGAAATGAAAGGCAGCTTCTACTTGTCTCACCTCAGCATTCAGAAGTAACTAACTCTAGACTTATTTATTATATTTAATAGATTTATTTACGTATTATAGCAAAAACGTATAGTGTTTACTATGTACTAAGCATTGTCTCGGCACTTTACAAAAGCCACTAACCAAAGCAAAATTTAATAATATGATGAATTCAATTCCCTGGTTTGTTTACACAGTCCATGGCAATAAAAACATGGCAATACAAAAATCAAATTTATTTAATGAATATTTATTGCTTTTTATGACAAGACCAGTTTTGATTTTTTGAGTGCTTACTACGTGCAGAGCTGGGCTAAGTGCTTTCTGTGTACTGTCTTCTTCTCTCAAACAGCCCTAGGAGGCAGGTATTGGTTTTTCCTCCATTTTGCATACGTGCAAACTGAACTCAGAGAGTCTGAATGATTTGCCAGAGGTCTCAAAGCTAGTGAGTAGTTCAACTCAGAATCAAAACCTGGATTGTCTGAGTCCAGGATCAGAACTTTTCAACACCGCACCTTTTGCATCCCCACTTCTAACAGAAAATAGAACTGGTGATCTCAAAGCAAGTGGGGTAAATGGACACTGGTGAGATGTCAGGGGAGAGATTCAGCTAATCCCTGAGGAGGCAAGCGAAGCAGCATGTATGGAACACGGGCTTTACAGACGAGATAAGAAAACGGTGGACTAAACTGGCTCCTCAAAGAGCAAGATAGGGCATCGGAGAAGTATCTCAAGGCTTAACGGCGACGTGCAGCCTAATAACTACAAACTGCTTGAGCCCCCTCCATGCCTGTTAACTGAGAGATAAATAAAAATGAAAATGACTGTACTTTATTCCTCTTCACTCCATAGCTCCATGGTTAGGGGTAAAAGTTTTCTGGTAAAACATTGTTTTTTAGGTTAATTCCTTGACTATTAATGGCCTTAATTAAACTATGTGAGCAGTCATATTTTGCAGTGAAGTATTCTAATGTCATATGACAGACACCTAGGAGTAGCACTTCATAAATCGATACAGATGTTTAATACCCCTTATTCACCACCACCATGCTTCCACTTCAGCCTGTAAAAACCTCCCGTAGTGTTTACCTACAGAAAGCTCATCACCCCTATCTATTCTAGATACACCGCAATGGCAGCATACTTACTTTTTTTCAGGCATAGTTATTTATTGTGTTTTCCCTCCTCACTGGAACCCATATATACCCTACTGCGTTCATAGCGTGTCATAACAATCAACTTAACATACCGCTTTCACTCCCGAAGATCTTCCCACATATTATCTCACAGGTAATCTCCCCAAACCCTATTCTTACAGTTGAAGAAACCTAGATTCAGAGGGATTAAACCATCAAAAAAAGAAAGAGAGAGAGAGAAACAGAACTCCAATCTTTTGACTCCAAATCCAGAATTCTTTCTGGAGACTATTATTGCCATGGAGACCGACAGCAATGCTTTCTTCCTCACCAGTGTAGCTGTGATACTTGGCACAGTGCCAGACACACAGGGTTGTTCGTTAATATTTTTAAATTTGCGAAGGAAAATAAAATAATACAGCTTCAGGAATTATCTCATCTGACAATTTTGAATTTCATAGATAATGAAACAGAAACCCACGAAAATTGAACAAATAATCCAAGGATCATTTGTTCTAAACTTAGAACAAGTTTTCCTTAATAATAGTCCATGACTCTTATTATTTTTATTAGTAGTATTACTGATTTATGTTTTCACCTCTGTCATGTCTGGTATAGATTCGTAACTGTTCTTATTACAGTTGCTCAGTAGAAATGCAACTACTCTGGTCCTTACAGGAGGCGAGTCTCCCGAACATCACCATGCATAGTGGCCAAAGAAATTGTACTGAACAGCAATTTCTTAGGTAGTTAAAATAACGGTTGACAACCCAGAGAGGAACAGAATATAAGCATATTATCTGAAATGACAAAGGGCAGTAGGTTGCCCATTTCCTTCAGCTTCTCTCTCCTTGAGTGCTGGAAAGTCCCACCCCTGTCCCCCAAGTTTTGGACTCTAATGATCAAGGTTTGAGTTCCAACTCTACCATTTAGAAACTTTGTGACTCTGGGAAATTTGGAAAAAATTTCCTATAACCTAGGAAAAAATTTCCGAGACGATCGCGAGCATTCAGTGAGAAGGTTTCTGCAGAGCACTGACTGACACACAGTACACACCTTTAAATGCTGCTCTCCTTCCCTAGGGCCGTCAAACCCATCGTCAAGGCCATTACCTGGCCCTTCCTTGACAGAACTGTTTCACAATTTATTGGGTTTTATATCCAAATCTTATCAACCTATAAAACTATTCTTAAGAATATATTTGTTTAACGTTTCCGCTGAGCAAAATGCTACCATAAACCAAATATTCACAATGTCTGATCAGCGGGCAGAGATTAATTGGTCAATTATTATGTTCCAACATATTTTATAGCCTCTATTTCTCAAAAGATTTAAGATTTGAATTTATAATGCAGGTCATTAAACCACATTTTAAAGCTATAGTATATAATCTCAGCAACATTGTTTTTGCCTTCTGCATAATTCATGAAGTTCAGAGCATTATATCTTCCAGTTGTTTAGTTATATCCTTTTTGTACATCATCAGTACCTATCATTGGCCATTTTTCCTTTATTTTATAATTTCAAAAATTTTACTGAAAATTTGTGTCCTGATTCTCCACTAAAATAAATACATTCTGTTATTAATAATAACATTTCATAGCTAGGTGTTATTATCTGTACTAGTCAAGATATCTTAAAAATGAGACACATGTATCTTCCCTTCTTAAAAAAAAAAATTGCAAATCATTTAATATTTGGGGATCATGATGTCAGTATTCATCCTTTACTTTTAGCTTGCCAAGAAGAAATCATCCAACAGAGAAAAGGGTCACCCTATCTGCATGGCCACCTTAATTCTACTCCCTGGGCCCAGAATTCAACTCAGTACAACCAACTTTGGGCTGACTCTCTTCTTAAATCCTGCCTCCTGCCCTTCCTTGTCAAGTCAGCCCCTTCCTTACTCACTGCTTCACCACTCAGTCTGGTCAGCTGTCATTTTCAAGTTCTTTATTATTCTGAGTTGTATTGCATTTTGACAAGTCACAGGTTGCCTCAGTTTATGCTGTTCAAAACTCTTCCTTTGCCCTCTTTATATTGACAGGACAAAATTAAGATGGCATCTTGTAACTGGGGATAAAGAAGCATCAGTTAAATGAAGTTATACGAAATTTTTTCTGGCATGTATAGCAAATGCTATTTTTAGTTCTGGTTTTATCATGAATTCATCTCTAATTAGGCTACTATTGTGAGCATGATTCAGTACTTAATCTCCTAATACTGTTTTATACCTAGTACAGTTTAAAGGGTATCATGCCTTCTAGTTTTCTGCATGTCCTAAGTAGAAATATGAAGATCATACTTGCAACAGTATATTATATCATCACATCATTATAGCAGTCTTCTAGGGTTAGATTACTATACCATTTAATAGATGAAGAAACAAACTCACATAGCTTATAGTGGCAGAGACACAATTCATATTTAAGTAATGTAACCACAAAGCCAGTTTTCTTGATCACTATGATAGATACAAGTTGACCCTTGAACAATTGGGGGCAGGAATGCCAGCCCCTACACAGTTGAAAATCCTTGTCTAATTTTTGACCCTCCAAAACTTAAGTTATCCCTCAGTACCTGTAGTGGCTTGATTTTAGGACCCCCTGTGAATACAAAAGTCTGCAAATGCTCAAGTCCTCTCTATAAAATGGTGTAGATCGATACAGGCAGTTGGCCTTCCACATCTACAGACTCTTAACCTCAGATTGAAAACAGTATGGGCATTTATTGAAAAAAGTCCACGTATAAGTGGACCCACCCAGTTTGTTCAAGGGTCAACTCTACTACCTAAACTATGAACCCATGTTGTTCAAGGGTCAACTCTACTACCTAAACTATGTATCATAGCATCCTTGAATAATAAGCACCAATTAAGGCTTATTGTTTTACTGTCTTACTTGATTCTTCTCCTTTGCAGATGGACCCCCATGAGAACATTTTGCTGAGCACTCTTGAGATAAAAAATGAAATGGCCACATCTGAGGCTGTGATGGGACTTGGAGACCCCAGGAGCACAATGCTGGCTTACGATGCCTCCAACATCCAGTATCGGAAAGCCGGCTTGCCCAGGCATAGTTTTGGCCGAAATGCTCTGGAACGACATGTGGCACAAAAGAAAAGCCGCCTGCGGAGACGTGCCTCCCAACTGAAAATCACCATCCCCGACTTGACTGATGTGAATGCCATAGATCGGTGGTCCCGCATATTCTTCCCAGTGGTTTTTTCCTTCTTCAACATCGTCTATTGGCTTTACTATGTGAACTAAAACATAGCCTCTCATGAGAAGCAAGGACTAGATTCCTCCTCAAACCGGTTGTACAGCCTGACGTAGGACTTGGAAAACACATTAATCCAGGACAAAAGTGATGCTAAAATACCTTAGTTGCTGGCCTATCCTGTGGTCCATTTCATACCATTTGGGTTGCTTCTGCTAAGTAATGAATACACTAAGGTCCTTGTGGTTTTCCAGTTAAAATGTAAGTGATTTGTCCACATGCTGGCAAGACTGAGTCTGAGTGTTCCACTTTATCTGCTTAGTATGCAGCCTACACAGGGAAATTATTTAGAAGATGTTCTTAGAAGGCTCGGTGTCATTGTCAGTCATTTTGCTGAGAAGTGGTCATATCCAGATACTCCCATCTTCATTCTTAAGGTTGGCATGCTATTGAGATGGCACCGTGCTTATGAAACATTATCTTCAATGCCGGGTGAACACGCTTGTGGAAGATGGTCTGTGCCTGTTTTATTAAGGTGATAATGGTTCCATGGGAAAATAATTCCCACTGGATTCTAGAAAGCCCTCATGTAGTTAAAACAAGACATGGGGAGCCAAGAGAGAGACTCAGGAGACCAGGTTGGCCAGTTTCGGATTGCTTGAGCACAGGGAATCAACTGTGACATCTTCCATTTTGATATCTAGAGGCCAGGAGACTTCTAAACATTATAATGCATGGTGGCCAAAGAAATTTTTCTAAAAAACTATTTCCTAAGTGATTAAAAGAAGAGTAATCAACCCAGAACAGAGTGGAAAATCCAGAAATGACTGTTGTAACAAAATGAAAGCAAGCAAGCATCATGACCATTATCAGCCCCACACAGCATCTGGTCTACATACACTGTGTTCAGTGACAGAAGGTAGAAAGAGAGATTTTTTTCTCCAACCTCACAAGCTTTTGACAGCATACCTACAGAGGTTTGTATATTTTATCTAATTAAAATACAACCACAAAAGAGAAAAGTTAGCTGAATTAGAATTATCTTAGACATAAGTCTCATTGGGAGTTATTTAAATACACTAATATAGAGCACAGTAAACAGGTTGCTTTTCTCATAGAATGTCAGCTATCTCTGCAACATTTTCCTATAAGTTTATTTCTGACTTTAATAGGGTATTTCAAAATAAGGATTTGCTTGTTTCTTTAAAGGATAAATCGTCCTTTCCAGCTTTTCTTGCTTCTGAAATTCTTTTATTCTTAAGAGACAGACAAAGTAAGGCTTTGGAAAGATTGAGTGAAGAGTGAACTCTTTCTCCTTGTGTGCAATGAAGTTCAGCTTTGTATTTTTCACAGCAAACAGTACTTCAAAGATTATGTGCACAAGTAGAGTTAGTTTGTGGGTTTGTTAGGTTTGATTTTTTTTTAAAGGGTGCTTTCATTGTATATGTTGCAATCTCCCTGATTAAGGAAAATATGAAAACAAGTGGAAAATAGGATAACAACAAAGCCACATTAACACGATGGTTATGAACCTCAGTTGATACTGTAGAAAAATATCTAACAAGTAATCAGGTAGGCCTGATGTATCGTTTTTATTCAATTTTTAAATTATGTCACTGTGGTTTCTATGCTAATTGGACATATGCATTCATATGTGGGACAGGAAGGAGAATAAGCTAATATATTTTATTTCTATCAATGTGAGGTTCATATTTCGCTTTTCTTGGAGAAAATAGTTAATTGCTAAATTTTCCTTAAAGTTTGACTTGGTTGATCTTTTCCTTCGAGGATGAATTTGGTATTTCTGTTTAAAAAACAAACACTACTTTTCAGAGTAACATTCCTAATTGTGCATAGTAGCCAAGGCCAGTATCTGCCTTTGGGTAAAATGTTAGGTTTTCTTCCCCTAATGATTCAGCAGCTTGGATTATGGTGGAGTCCCACCACCCTTCTATTCCAAGTATCCAAGAACAAGAAACAAGTTTTAGCACTTAAATTTCTGAATTTGCCTCGAGACCGTGTAATATTTTTCGCTCCCCCACCATCACCACTGGCATAGGGAACTGTGGCCCTTATTTTTTTATTATACTCGTGAACACCTCTGAGTATGATTTTTTGTTTGGCACAATCCAACCAGGGTTCTGCCCATGGACTCAAAGCAGAGATTCTTCAAGTCTCTCCAGGGACACACTTTCTCTTAGGCAATCATTTTGGGGCATCACACTAATAAAAGTGCTGCCTGCCCCTCACTTGCCAGGGGTTAAAGGTTGAGTCGCAGATATCAGGAAGGAGCATATCAATAACTCAGGTGCACAACTCCAAAATGCCATTCTGGAAAAGGTTTTCTAGAGACAACTCAGAGCCCTAGTCTAGAAGTGGGCTCTTATTTGCATTTATTGGAAAAGCCATAAAAATCCTCAATTTTGTCATTTAAAAATTTGATGTCCAGGGAAGTCAACAGAGTAAGCTGGATCAAAGTGGAAAGAAGAAACTCTACAGCATGGGTGTCAAAAACATATAACCAGGGATTCATTTCTGCTCTCAGTGATAAGAAGAAACTATGAAAAGGAGAAAAGATGGGACCTTGAAACAGATAGATGCCCTAGAGCAAATCCATATGTCGGCATTCAGTAACCACATAGGTAGAAACAACTGACTCATCCTGCCTAGAGGTAACAGTAGATAAAGAATTTATTTTTAAACTACATTTTTATTGGGGTTGAGCTGGATTCACAAACTTGGGGGAGGGTTGGGGAAGGGTTCTAGATCTCGTAAATCTATGAAGACCTGTCAGCTTGATATCCAGTGGTTAAATTTGAGGACCACAAAAGTGTGTTCTGGCAATTCTAATATGGTTTTACTATCAGTTTATACATATATGTATACTTTATAAAACAGCCAGATAGCCAGCAATTAAGGTGTTTTTTCATCTTCGTGAAATTCATAGGCAAATTCTGACTCTAAAATGCAGTCTAAATGAAATCTTTGATCTCAATCTGTATATATATATATATATTGTACATGACTGCTAGTAGGTCTGAAATGCATTTCCAGAATTGAAAACTCATGCAACATAATCACATGTTTGCATAGGGAATGTTACAATTCTTTCCACTGCACTTTACTAACGGGAAAAGACTTAAGCAGTGCCATCTAGACCTTTTCTCATTTCTTCAAAAGCAGTGCTAAGTTAAAAATAATAATAATAATAATGGTTTATGAACCAAAAGACTTTACATTCTAGCATTAGGAACACAAAAAATCTGTCAGCTTAAAAAAGCACAACACATAGACAAAGTTGAGTGGAAAGCATAATGGGGAAATGAATCATGTTTATTTTTCAAGACCTGCATTAAATTGACAACTAAAACGATTTTCATTTTCTATAGATAACTGTTACATTTTGTGATTAATTTCATACTCAACAGCAAAAACAATCAACAAAACAACAATCAACAGACAACAGGTCTTACAACAACCTACATGTATATATGTGTATATATATATCATGTAAACATACATATATATGCATTCATATGTTGGAAAACAAAAGGAATAAGCTAATATGTTTTATTTCCTTCATTAAACCAGTGTATGAGTATTTTTCATTTGGCAACCAACAAATCAACGTATTGAAACAAGTGATACAGGGTACGAGCATTTCTCTATCAGCAAATCAATGCCTACTGTTCTTATGAACCACTGCACAGTTCGACACTACAATATTACTGTACCTCAGAACATCAGAAATTAACTAGTTCTCAGATTGCTTATCTACTTGCTCTCTTTTTCAAGGAAACAAATAACATTGTCCATTGGTGATTTAAAAATAAAAATGTCTTAAGAAAATAGAAAATGACAAAAAAAAAAATCCTTCTGAGAGAAGGAAAAAAAAAAAACCTGAACCCCACCATGTTGGTTAGGGCAAGTACTCTCAACTGCAGATATCATGCCATTTTGCTAAGTGTACAGAGTCCACGTAATGTGAGCAACCATCACTTTCACTGAGCGTGTGTAAATATTAAAACAGATTTCTTAAATATTTTTAACTTCTCATTTGTATTTTATGGTAAGGCAATGTGCGAATTTTGTTTATGGCTTAAGTTGATGTGTTAATATAATATGTAAATACTTAAACATGCTGTAAATGAATAGTCAGTAGATACAAATAATTGTTTAGTTTTTTTTCTTAATTTTTCTTTATTTTTTACTAAGTCCAGTTATTACAGTGCCCCAACAGAGTAAACATCCTTTCGTATATATGATTTGGGATCCCAGACAGAAGGGTTTCAATTTCTCTCTCTCTCGCTCTCTCTCTCTCTCTCTCTCTCTCTCTCTCTCTCTCTCTCTCTCACACACACACACACACACACACACACACACATTCAAGCACTCATACTCTTTCCCTTGCCCACTCACTCACTCCCACTCTTGTTTTCTCTATGGGAAACACATAGTGTTTATGTAGTGAATGTAATAACCAAGAGATAGCCTTAGAAATGACAATTGGGAAAAGCAGACATGATCATTAATAACTCAAAAGAGTTTTTTTGTGTGTGTTAGAGTTAAAGAAACCAAAGGTTGTAATTTAAATCTCAATTTTAAAAGAGTAAAAGTTTATACTGATGGCACTACAGGAAATAAAAATGCTGATTATTCATACCTGCTCCAGAAATTTGTTACACACAATACAAACTAGACCTTTTTTTTAAAAATTATAGCATTTTATCCTTAGATAGTATTCTTCCTTTCAACCAAAGACTCCAGAATTATTAAAAAACAAAAAAGGAAAGAAAAAAAGAAAAACGAGGGAAAATAAAAAAAAAAAAAGATACCGCTTTACACCAAAGGTTTAAAAATCATTTTCCAAATACACTAGGAACATTGTAAAAAATAGTGAAGAGCCAACATACTAATTAAGATACTACCCTAAAGAAATTATTTAAGAAAAAAAAATGCAGCACTTTTAAATATGTATTATTTGAAATTGAAGGAAAACATTTCTGTAGATATATAAAAAAATTCTGACATATTTTAATTCGCTTCGAGAATTTCTTTTGTGATAAAGATAAATGTGATCCAAAATGATGAAAAAGAAAACTTTGTGTATTTTAACTTTCAAAAGCAAATGTCTCTCTCTTGTCACGTCCACTAATCTGATACCCACGTATGTGTCCTTGCAACATCTGAAGCAAGTTGACAGTTCTATCAGCTTGTATCTTTCCTTTTGCAGTTCAGTAATTTCAGTTCACAGCCGTGGTCATTTTTAACATTATTAATTCAAACAATGTTGCAAATAATTTAAATTCCATAGCATTTTTTAAAATTTTTATTTGCATGGACATTTAAATAGTTTTGTTATGAATATTGTCCCTGCATAGTTCTGAATTGTCCTTTTAAAAAAAGTGATATTCTAGTTTCTTCACAATGTAGTGATTATCAGCCTTACTAATTACCTTGTAGCCTTTCTTAATATGCACATAATGCACATTTTCCAATGGATAGAAAATGCAAAACACAAGTGGATATCATTGCATCTATTTTCATGTCTTTCTAAAAATGGGACTACTAAAATCTCTGGGATACATGAGATAGTAACAAATGAGGATTATAAATGAGTAGCACATAAGAATTATTTTCTTGAAATTAAACTACTTATTACAGTCAGTTTCAGCATGTAAATATATAATAATGTTGGCTAGTGTGTAATTCTTGAACTAAGAAATATAAATAAAACTTAAAAGGATGTGTCGTGTGGTTTCATTGGGTTCAGAATTTTTTTTATCTATTAGTATGACTTAAGTTGTAGAATGAAGACTTTTGCAAAAAGCAAATGCATAGGAATTTGGGACCTGCTGTTGGGCAGACTTGAATTTGAACTCTGACTTATCACATATTAGGTATATCTGATTGTTCAACTACTTAATCCATCTGACTCCCAGGTTTTCTTGTCTGTAAAGCAAAGATATAATTGTACATCCTTCAAAGGCCTATTATAAAGATGAAACGACCTGTAAGAAGTCCTTAGCACAGAACAAGATACATGGTAAGTGGTATATAAACACTGAGTACTATTGTTGTTGCTGTTGTTAGTTATCATCATTACTAAAATTTTCAGTATATACATCACAAATTCAATTATGATATCTAAAACTTTATGGTAATTATTAAATATTCTCAGGTTAGATATTTTATACTGAGGATAATTAAGAACTTGGCTTCAATTATGAAAACATGATAAATATGAGGTGCTTATTTTTTTGAGATTCAGCATATATCTGCTGAAGACATTATGCTAAGTACTTTACAAATTTAATACTTATTTAATCCTTACCATATTTCTAAAAATAGAAGAAACTCAACATCATAAAGAATAAGAACCTTGCCTGTGAGAGGGAAAGAACTTGGATTGCTACCCAGGCTGGACTCACCCCCAAATCTTTGCA
>NW_011888811.1:6649935-6662217 GCF_000151845.1 Pteropus vampyrus
TTGGATCAGAAACAATAGGATGAGTTTGGTATTGTACTATTTCTAGGAATAGATATCCAAAGGGGCTGAAGATAATTGACTCCAGTGGCGAAAGAAGGCTGACAAGAAATACAAAATTTGTATTTCTTGAAAGGATTAACATATCTCATATCCTGTGTCTCGGAAACTCAAATGTGTACATGAGAATTGTAAACAGTAATATAGGCCTAGTGCAACACAGTCACAATGGTGGGGACTGTGGATAACCGGGGAGGACAAGCTCTACCTAACGAGGCAGCCACCTGTGAGTCCTGTTCAGTTGTTGTCTTGAAAAACAGCAAGCCCAGTGTAGCCAGAATAATCTGAGAATGCAAGAAACCCCCAAAACACAAAATCTTTTAGTATGGTCAGAGAGACCATAACTTTCATTGTTCCTGTGCCAAAAAGCCCACACTGATGTTCTGTAGATGTAATCCTCAAGCTACCATTGAAGAAGGGGCATATTACAAGTGCCATAAGAATGTATGCAGATTGAACAAGCTTCTGTGCCATTGTAATTGTGGCAAGTTTTCTTCCCTTTCAAGAGGTTATCTTATAAATTTTTTTAAAAAAGCAAAATGAAACTCTCTGTATTCTCTCCAGACAAGAAAGATATAGAAAGTTTTTATTTTTTAATATAAACAGGTACAGAAAATTGCAAGCAGAAGTTTTCACAAGATAAACTTTCTTCCTCCCCAAAGATCTGATATAGGCTGGAATGTAGTGAATTAACATGAAGTGAAGAACTAATTTAAAAAGCTATCCAGGAATGTCTGAGGAGAAGCAGCGGTAGTAGGTGAAGGGAACTATATAGTAGCCCCCCTTATCCAAGGTGGGTACATTCTAAGACCCCTCAGTGGATGCCTAAAGCCGCAGATAGTACCAAACCCTGTGTATGCTGTGTTTCCTCCTATACATACATATCTATGAGAAAGTTTAACTTATACATTAGGCACAGTAAGAGCTTAACACCAATAACTAATAATGAAATGGAGCAATTATAACAATATACTGTAATAGTTATGTGAATATGGTGTCTCTTGCGCTCTATCTCTCTTAGCAAGCTAGCACAGATTTGTTTTTCCTTCACAATTTCATGGATAGAAGATTTGTTCTCACCATAGATCTTAGTAACCTCAGCATAGAATTTTTTTTCTTTCCTTATTAAGTCAAGAATTTGGATCTTTTCACTTAAAAGAAGCAATGGACAGCTACTCTTTGGCATATTCAAATTGCCAGCATCACTACTCTTGTTCTTCAGGGCCATTATGAAGTGAAATAAAGGTTACTTGATCACCAGCACTGCGACAGTGGGACAATCCACCTGATAATCCAGATGGCTACTAAGAGACTAACAGGCAGGGAGTTTCTACAGCACGGATACGCTGGACAAAAGAGTGACTCATGCCCTGCAGGGAACAGAGCAGAATGTCATGAGATTTCATCACACTACCCAAAACAGCATGGAATTTAAAACTTATGAGCTGTTTATTCCTGGGACTTTTCATTTAATAGTTTTGGGCTGTGGTTGACTGCAGGTACATGAAACCGTGGAAAGCAAAACTGCAGATAAGGGGGCACCACTACAAAGGGTTCTAATTACAATTATAAATGTATATAGTTGATAAAACAGTTTAAAGTCACTAGTCCATAGTGGTAAGCTAAAGAACCTGATCCCACCTTTGGTGTTCCTGGGGAAGGACAGAAGAAAAAAGAAAGAGAAGGGGACAGGAAAAAAAAAAAAAAGATAAGGGGAGGAAGGAAAGAAGAAACTTAGAAATATTTTCAGTATCTAACATCTTCTCCCTCCTCTAGTATGAGATATGAATTTAATTCTGGAAAAGACAGTGTGAGGTGGGAGCTACTGTCATATCGGTGTTACAGAGGACATAAAATGGCAACAATCAGTGTTGCATCCCAGAGCCAACTACAAATCTCATGCACTTCACCTCTTTACTTTGCCACTACCTGATACATCTATAGCTTCAGCTTACCTTTTGGAGATACGGCATCTTTGAGAGTAAAGTTAGAAATAAGGCCAAAAGTTTTAGAGGGCAAAAGGGGAGAAATGTTTATTTCTAAACTTTCATTTTCTGTTTATAGTTTTAGATTTTTCAGTGTTATTCGTAAAAGCTGAGATTTGCCAAATTCTAGCTATGTTGTTGTTTCTCTTCATTTATTTGGACAAGAGCAGAGAGTTGTTTAAATAAATCAAATGAGTAATTTAAACACATCTAAAGGATTTTGAAAATCCACTTTCTTGCTTTTTCTTTAAATATGGTTAGCTTTTCTCTGTCTTAATTTAAAACCATTTTGAATTAATTACAAAAGCAATACTTCTCAGTGTGGAAGATTATGTTGTTATTTTTTTAATCTCAAAAGTAAAGGTTGAAACTCTCACTATAGCTAGGGCAATACAGAGAGAGCTTCTCAGGTCATCTGGTTAACTAAACATGTGGCAAGCTGGTGAGTAGCCTGAAGCTTCCCAAGAGATCAAGAGAGTTTCTGAATGTGCAGGCTAATTAATGTTCCTGAAAGTCGTATGAGATTCACAGCAGGGAAACTTTGGGGCTCTTGGAACATCAATATAGGAGTGACCAGCGGTAGAGTTTACATTTCTCATTCTCTGAGTGGACCGAGCCTGTGAAAAAAATGGAAGAAGGACCCTTTCTTCACCTAGTGTTCTTTACTTGCTTAAAAACACTCTTAGAGGGATCAAAGATCCATTTGAGGTTGGCAGCCTTTCAGAAGTGTCTTGCCAAATCTTTATTTATTCATTCCATTTTTCATTCCATTTGCCAGGAATTCATCTGAACATTTAGAGGATCTCCCTCTATATAGAAAACAAAACCATTGATGCATACAAAGCACAAGATGATTAATAAATAAAAACTTTTAAATGTTTTAGAAGCTTTATCTAAAATTAAATTACAAGGATCTTGCCAGTTTGAAGTAAGCTTTTCCCGTTTCAGCTGTAGCAGATAATAAGGACACTGGTTCCCGGCTGATTCACTTTACAGGAGCAGTCTCAGAGCACGAGGGACAGCTCCTTAGGCATCCCTGGTTTGGAGGGGACAGAAAAAAGTATATGCAGAGCCCCATGGGGCCTCTGGCTTTCAGTCTCTCCTTCCCAGCTGTATGAGTCAGCCTTCCCCTGAGAAGCAGAGCCGTGTGTGTGTGTGTGTGTGTGTGTGTGTGTGTGTATGTGTGCGCACGTGTGTGTGTGTAGAAAAGAGGAGAGAGAGAAAGAGAGAGAGAGAGAACGTGCAATTTTAAGGAATTTGCTCATGTAGTTATGGAGGTTAGCATGTTCAAAACCAACAGGCTGGAGAAACAGAGAAGAGCTGATATTACAATTCAAGACCAAAGTCTCACACGCTAGAGACCAGAAAAGATCTGATATTATGGTTCAAGTTCAAAGACTATCTGTTGGCAGGATTTCTTCTTTTCTAAGGGGATAAATCTTTTGTTCTACTCAGGCCTTTAACTAATTGGGTGAGGCCCTTCTACATTATAGAGGACAGTCTGCTTTATTCCACTGATTTAATTGTTAATCTCATCTAAAAACATCTTCACAGAAACATCTAGAATAACATTTGATTATATATCTGGGTATCATATATCTGGGCATCATAGCCCAGCCAAGTTGACGCATAAAGTTAGCCAGCACAGTAGCTGATTCCCTATAATGCAGCCAACGTAAAGTTATCAAAATGGAAATCTAATCATGTCACTTCCCTTCTTAAAAACCTTCCAAGTTTCTACTTTATCCTAAGGAAATGCCTAAATTTATCATGGTACCAAAGGTCTTTGTGATCTGTTTGTTGCTCATTTCTAGACCTTGATTTTTTTCATCCTGCCCTTGAATCCCAGGCTCCCATCAGGCTGAATTACTTTTAATTCCACAGGACACTATTCACTCCCTTGCTTCTAGCTGTTACTTTTACTGTTTCTTCTTCCTGAAACATTTTCCTTCATCCCCAAAACTCGCTCCCTCATTAATTTTTATTAGTTTTTTCCAGGTAAAAACTTAGACATCACTTCATTTGGGAGAACTTTCCTGACTCCAAAAACTGATGATTAACTCCCAGCGACCTGCCTAGCACATAGCACATGCTTAGTAACTACCTGTTACATAAAATCCACATGTTCTATAGAAACAAGAGTAATCCTGAGTTTGGATAAATATGATGTCAGTTGGCAGAATAAATCATTTAATAATGGGAACAACTTTGTCAGCACTCTCTGGCTTTTTTGCTCCTGCTTTACTGACTGTCCTTTCTCAAGGTCCTTTGCTGATTTCTCATCTGCTCGCCAACCTCTTCACGTTGGAGCGCCTGTAATTTATATCTTCATTCCACACTCCTCTCCTAAACTCCAGGCATTTTCTTGACATTCAGACAACTCAAATTCAAAATGTTCAGAATTGGTCTTTTCTCCCAAAGTTGACAGCAACTTCAGTTACTCTGGCCAAGAAAGCCGTAGTTATCTTTTTATTCTTCTTTTCCTCTCAGCTTACATCTAATTCATCAGAAAAGCAAGGTGGCCATAACTTCAAAATGTATCTAGAATCTGACTCCTCCTCACCCTCTTTCCTGGGCCGCCCTTGTCTGAGCTACCACAGTCTTTTGCCTGGACTGTTTCGTAGCCTCTTAGCTGGTCTTGCTGCTGCTCTGGCCGTGCTACAGACTCTTAACACGACAGCCAGACTGCTTTCTTTACGATGTAAGTCGGATCATGGAATTGCTCTGACAAGCTCCTTAAGTGGTGGCACCTTCGCCTTTGGAAGATCAGTCTGGGACATGTTAATGCTTATTCTCATTTGTAATATTTTACTGTGAAGAAAATTGCTAAGTCAGATTACATGGACCTTTTTGAGAATTTAATGCACATCATCGAATTGTGTTTATTATCATCAATAAATGAGAGTACCTATTCTCTCAATTCTCGCCAACATTTTTATATGCTCATCTTAAAACATTTTTAGATTTTTCTATTCATGAAAAAACGACTATTTTGTTTCTTTTTAATGGTTAATGAGATCAAATATTTTTGTTGTTTATTTTATTGCTTATCATCCGTTGTCATTTTTACTTCTTTTGTGAGCTGCCTAGAAATGGAAAGTTTTAAAATAGACACATTTCTGGGCTATACAGTTAAAGTTGAGCTCAGTGAAATGACAAGCAGTTTACAATGGAACCAATACTCCTATATAATCTTTCCTGAAGGATATAAGAAATTTTGTGTTATTTCTAATTACCTGTGGCCAAGTCCTTTGCTTTTCTTCTCTTACTAATGAATGCTCAAGAATATGGATGTCTTTGTTAATGAGCATCTTTTATTGTTCTTTCACCAATGATTACTATGTACATATTATAGGTACATATTTGAAGACACTGAAATCTCCATCTAAGGTTTCTGAATAATGGAAGAAGGTGGGGAAATAGACTTAAGTTACTGTCAAAATTCTTTCAGAAGAAATTCGTATAAGCCTGAGAATGCTGTCCTTCATTGAGTAGAATAAGTTGTGAGGTTCACAAATTTGTCTCAACATAGAATAAAAGTTATGTTCAGAGCCCCTTGGTAAGTGCTACAGTTTTAGAAGGCAGCGTCTCTGCTATCTCTCAAGAATATTTGTCAATTGATAACAGTGTTTTAACTTTTCAAAATGCTCTCACAGAATATTTAGAGATGCAGAAAACTAAGACGAAGAAAGGATTAGAGGCTAGGTCTTCTGGTACTTAATCCAGTCTGCTATCATTACAGTGTATTCTTTCCAAACTTCAATCTAGCAGTGGGGCCTAGGGGATGGGACCACATCTGATAAGAATCAAGTTAATTCTTGAGTTGTTAGACCAAGGTTTTCCAAAATGTTGCCTGCTGGTGGATCACTTGTATCTAAATCACCCAGACTGGTCCTATTCTAGAACTACCAAAGTGTGGTCTCCGGTATTGGAACCTAAAGAAGCTCCATTTTTTAATAAGAATCCAGAGGTTATTCTGTTGCATACTATTTTCTAATATAATTATTGCCTCTTTTTTTTGAGGAAGGCAGTAGGATGTGCTCAAATATGATTTCGGCTTCTCATAAATATTGTGCTATATATGCACTGATCATTTTAATCAGTTATTAATCTGAGAAGAGTGAGAGAAAGGAAAAAATTATGTGAGAAACTCATGATGCAGAAACAAATTATTAATGATTCAGAAGATTTGGATAAACAATATTCCCCAATCTCATCCCAGAAAAAATAAAACAGCATTCCTTATTTAAGAGGGCCTTTACTTAGCTATTTTAATAAGAGCTAGTCAACCGAAAGACATCTTGGAACAAATGATAAAGAACACAGGATCTCATGCATAAACCATGTGGCGTCCTGAGAGCTGAGTGGATGGGCTTGGAGCCAGACAGGTCTGGGGATGAATCCCAGCTCCTCTCCTTACTAGCAATGTGGCCTTGTTGAACAGTTTAAACAGCCTAATCTTCAGTTTTATTATCTGTAAAGTGAAGCTAATACTTATTCTTTATAAATTTGTAGTTGTTTTTAAAGTCCCTAGCATTCAGTAGACACTCAGGCTCAAGACAAAATATATGTACATATACATATAAATCAAAAATATAGACTACGACCAGTTTCAAAGAATATGGAATAACAGAGTTGCTGGGACTTGTAACTCTTAGCTTTTACTAATTTAATGGGGGACTATCTGAATGGTCTGTTTATGGTTTTATTGACTTGAGAGGTGAAAAAACAAAAATACACCTCAATTATTTTTTCTCATCTCAGATAACATGATAAGAGACAAAGAAACAAGCTCTTAGCCTCAGATTGTTTTAATTGTTGGGTTACTAATACTTTTCTTTCACTGGGAAAGATAAATCAGTCGATCTAGTGAAAAGGAAGGCGCTATTCCTAATGAGTTAGCCATACGAGTAAACAAACCAATAAGAAATAAGCTTCTACTTCTGTTGTAACAAGCACAGGCTAAACGGATGGGGATGCATTCTGCTTTGCAGAGAGAAGTGGAAGGAAACCCTCTCAGAAAACGAAGCCATGTTTCTGGCTGGGTGCCATGCAATGCACATCCTATCCATACAAAGCTGTGAACTCCAACTCAGTTCCTTCACTTTTTGCCTTCGAATAAGCAACTGAAATGAGCTCCATTAGGAGCCCTATTTTACATGTCCAGGTGGGATGACCAGTCAAGGCACCTCACATCCCCCACCTCCTGAATGGACTTTGTCATTCAGTCAGCCAATCCTGCTTAACTCTTGATTTATGCTGGGGTAGGCATGTCATCCCCAGGCCACGTGGAGTCCTTTTGGGGAGACCGATAATGCAATTCAGAAGGGAGATCTTTCCTTTCTCAAGCAGAGGAAAGAGAGAAAGAGATTATTTGGAAGATTGTTTAGTGCCTATATCTACCTATTACAAAAGCTTAGGACTTTTCAGTTACATGAGTCAATAAATTCCTTTTTTATGCTTGAGATAATTTGACTTGATCCATTAAGAGTCTAATTTTATTGGTCTGAGAGGCTGAGCAAGAAAAAACTGGAACCCACTGACTGTCCTCCCACACCCTTGATTCTGCCAGCTGACTCAGTGGTATTCAGCAATGGTTTGCTGTTTTAAAGTATTTTATATAAATGCTTCAAGACATTGTCATTGCTGTTGCTACTGTTGTCATTCTTGTGTTAATATGTTAACTATGAATGTCATCACTCTGCTTGTTATCCCACTAATTTTGACCTGACCCTGGAAGGTGCATACCTGCAGGCATATGCATTCTCCCAATTCTGAAGCCTGGGTGACCTTTGGAGCTTGCAGTCAGCTGGAAAGGCCATAAACAAGACTGGCTTTCTGAGAAAAAGCCTGCCAGGGATGCTGCTACAAGCAGATTGTGTGAGCAGCTGGCCCCAGCAGCAGTGAGAATCTACCAGAAAGAAGATGGAGAAATAAATAAGTTGACAAGTAACAGTTTGGGATCAACGGGGTTCAGAAGGCATGGCCTTTACATGTATCCCCACTGCCTTTAGGATGAGTTCATCAAGAGATGTCTCAACCCATCCAACCAATGGAATGGAGTTAGGGTTTGCTCTAAAGTCCATCTACAGTTTGAATAGAATTTATCTTATCCCAAATTCAAATGATGATTTACTCTGTAGTTGGATCTCCTCCACGGAACATGCTGTGCAACCTTCTTGGCTGTCAGGCCAAGTGGAGAGCCTCCAGGTTGCTTTTTTTCTCCTGTCTCTACCCCTTCCATTCTTGAACTTCTTCTAATCAGAAGTGACCAGCTCGGTCCCTGAGATCTAGCCAGTAGTCCTTAGAGGGATTTAGATTGCAAGGCAGAATGACAACAGAGAGAGTAACTTGAAATCAGACAGACCTGGGTTTTCTCTCTTGGCCCAGAATTGACTAAGGGACCATTTCTGGCATCTGTCAAAAGAAGAGAGTTAAATTCTTGACCCTGAAGTTGTCTATTATCACACCCTATAATGGTTTCTCATTCTTACCTTTCTTTTTCAGAATAGCAGCCCAAACTTTTTTTTTTTTTCCTCTAAGCATTTCAAAGAATCAATCCCATCAGTCTCAACCCTTTCGAGTACAAAAAGAGTCAAGGCTTCTGCCAAGGAAAGCAGTGAGATGGGAAAGAGTCAATAGCAGTTTTCTGGAGCAACCCAAGAGTCCGTATATTGTGATGAGGCTCAGACACAAGACAACTGAATGAGGTCTGCTACCCCACGGAGTTCCCGATGGGCAGAATCCCATTTCATTTGCTTCTATAGCCTGGCAGCTAACACAGTAAAGTTGCTGCTACTAGTCTGTCTCAGAGCAGTGTCCAAATAATGTAATAACATTTCACAGTTATTAGACTTTTCTAACTTATTGCACTTTGCTCAGTCCTGGCAAGAAGCCCATGTCCTGGAGCAGAGCTCAACTTTAAACACTGGAGTGATTGTCCTATTTTAAATAATGGATTTGCCAATGGAGGCAGGAATTTTATGATCTTTAACGAATTATTCACTTATCTATTTTAAGTGTTAGGGGTTTAATGCTCTTGACTGATTAAATCAAAGTCAGGGCAGTGATTTCTCTATAGATATCAGAAGAAATAGTGAAACTACATGTCTGCCTTTTGAATTCACTGGTCTATGAGGTTCCAGTAACCCAAAAGGAAATTTTCAGCATAATAGAAGATTATGAAAGTTACCTGGGGGCATATGTTTGTGAGGCATGGAGGGAGCATATACTGTATAGTAAAAGAATAATATCTATTATCCTAAATATCTTATTATGGCCCATAATTACATTAGATCTCTTTTCAATGGCCTACTTAGAGCCAGTGATATCTAATATCGGGAAAAGTTACTTACTTTCACATATTCTTTATTTTTGAATCTCAAAAAAGCATTTGACTGTAGAGCTGTACTATATATAAAATACTTTGAGTATCTCTCAAAATATGTGCCCACCTAGAGTAGAGATGACAACTCTGTCTCCCTCACTCATACTTGCCTCTTGTAAAAAATGTTTCATCATAGCCTGGAAAAGCTAGCCTTACACATCACTGACCCAGAGCCTCTATCTACAGCTGACTGAACTCTGAGGTCAACACCTGAGTTCTCCTGAGTCAATCACATGGGAATTGGGAATTGAGACATAGACTGATGCAGTTAATCTGAGACATCCAAAATGGAGAGTCACAAAATAGAGAGACTTTGAGAGCTTCGGGGATATCATGGGACAGCTGTGTACATGTGGATGAGTGGACAGAAATTGGTCTTTAAAATAAAATAATTAAGCAGATATCTAGAAGGTATAAGTGTTGAGGGAAAAGGAAAAAAGGAGAGAGAATTTCTTGGCAGCTGTTCTCATGAGGTAGGGCTCTACTTACTAAGAGACCCAGGATCCTTACAATGTACCTTACTGTGGTAAGTTAGCTCAAATCAGTTTCTATTTCTTGCTATTTTAACTGTAAGAATTTCTATTTATGCATCTTGATTAAGAGACATTATATTAACTGGAGATTCATTAGAACAATAGAAATGTACTGTTGGCTAAATCAGGTGCCATCACTCAACATTACACACAGAACTGGTAATCAGAGCCAAAGGGTTTCCACTGACACTGCAAAATTTAACCTCCATATCATTCTATGTAAGAAAACTCATTTTAAAGATAAGAAGAAGGAGGCTCAGAAAGGTCAAATAACTTCTCCAAAATGGCATAAATCATATTTGACAGAAACAGAAGTAGCCCAAAGTGCTCGGATTTCCACTCCTGCCCTTTCGTCTCCAGGTGAAGCTGAATTCTAGGACAAAACTCCAGTTGCCTAACAGGAATTCCTCATTAGTGAGAATTGTTAACCAAGTCCTCCAACAATGTCCTAATTGTTCCCAGCTAAACCAGTCACGAGCATATGTGGATTCAGGAGGCTGTGTGTTCTCTCTCAGTGCTCATTTGTAAAATGCACACGGGGTGGTGGTGAAGATTCGAGATAAAAGGACCCAGCACAATACCTGGCATCGGAAAAAGTTTTACCCAATGCATTTTCATTACAATATGGAACTACTCCTTCCAGGTCAACGAAGCAAGGTAGAGGTGGATCCAGTAGCGTCTGCCTCCTCCTCTGAAACCCTCAAATGCCCCACAGTAGTTGACTGACCAACCAGCAAAGCAGGTAAGCGCTTAAGGCCTTAAAGATCTGACTCTGTACCTACTAGTGAGTGGGTTTTATGCCTCCCTGAGCTCTGCACTTCATTGTTTTACTTTCAAGGTCTTGTCTTAGCCATACTTCTTTTCATATATCCTCCTGTTTGCATCCTGCCTGGGAGAATGACAGAAATTCGTGGTTTCTGCTTGTTAGGCAGAGCCTGACTTTGGTCTGAATCCCATCCTAGAGGAATTACTGTTCAGAAAGAACAAGCAGGCCTCTACTACCACCCCGCTCAGAATTTTCCACTGGCATTTTCAGTGGGCCTCCTCTAAGTGAGTCTTGCATGAGCGTATTTCTGTTTCCACTAAACTTTCTCATAGCATCTTTTACTCTTTATTTTGTGAAGTCACATTCTGATCTCTTTCAGTCTCACCCAAATCACATAAGGATTGTAGGTATTTTTTCTGACACTTTTGGACATTTTTCCTTTTTTCTCCCCTAAGTATTGTATGAGCCAACTCATGCCAGGGAGCGTTCCAAACCTGCCCATTCTGCACAGTCTTTCTCTCCGTCTATAAATTGCTCTGCTGTTTTTGTTCTGTTTCCCCAGTGGTAACTACTCCCAATTTGTCAACCACCTTCATTTTATTTCTTATCTCTCTCACTGTGAGACATTTGAAACGCTTTGTGTAAGAGACACTAGATGAAAATAAGTTAAATGGCATCTGCATGAACGGCACAGCAGCATTTGTCCCAGGGGTGTAGACGTGTAAAAGTGGTAGTGCTTAGTCTCTTCAGATCTGTTTATTTTCTCAAACCCTTGTGAAGGAACTAATGAACATCAGGAAAAACTGAGTGTTCCCGTGATTTCTGTGTTCTCGCGATTTCTTATTATGAGGGCTGCAGTATCCCCTCCCAAGAAGAAAAAGGCAGAGATGTAGTGTTATTTATTTTATTTTATTTTTTGGAAAAATAAATTTGAGATATCCAGGGTTTGTTCTGAAAAAGTCTACTCAGTTCTGGTATCGGTGCTGCCTGTCACCATCGCCAGACTCGAAGCTTTCCACTGGTCAAGTTTGCACCAGGAAGGAATGCCAGTTACGCTGACCTTAAGCCCACCCTGAGAAATTATCTCAGATTGAAGCCTTAAAAAAAGAAATTAAATGCCAAACTTTATTAGGTCTTTGTGTGACCCCACAAAGTCTTGGTGTTAAAGGTCATATTTCTCTTGTTTGCGGGGTGCGGGAATATGTCATTGAAAACATCTTAGGTTTTCAAAGTCGAGCTGAGAGCTTATACTGGGGTTAAGAGTTGGGCATACGAGGAACCATCTTCACCAGTGGCAGAGTATGACTCCGCGTGAATTATTTCAATTTTTAGTTTTGCTGCTTCTGTCTCCAGAGCACCCTTGGTAGGGTCAAGGGTAAGAACTGGGCAGTGTATACATATCTGCAAAAGTGTGGCAGGCCAAGGTAGAGAAGGTTCAGCTTGGGCACTCTGGAGAACAACTGATGTCAATGGACACAAGAACAGTAATATTTGATATCCAGTTGGAAAGATCGAAGTTTCCCATTTCTGCATTTAAATTCCTATATGTCATAC
>NW_011888811.1:6662267-6667017 GCF_000151845.1 Pteropus vampyrus
TTGTTCTGTTTCCCCAGTGGTAACTACTCCCAATTTGTCAACCACCTTCATTTTATTTCTTATCTCTCTCACTGTGAGACATTTGAAACGCTTTGTGTAAGAGACACTAGATGAAAATAAGTTAAATGGCATCTGCATGAACGGCACAGCAGCATTTGTCCCAGGGGTGTAGACGTGTAAAAGTGGTAGTGCTTAGTCTCTTCAGATCTGTTTATTTTCTCAAACCCTTGTGAAGGAACTAATGAACATCAGGAAAAACTGAGTGTTCCCGTGATTTCTGTGTTCTCGCGATTTCTTATTATGAGGGCTGCAGTATCCCCTCCCAAGAAGAAAAAGGCAGAGATGTAGTGTTATTTATTTTATTTTATTTTTTGGAAAAATAAATTTGAGATATCCAGGGTTTGTTCTGAAAAAGTCTACTCAGTTCTGGTATCGGTGCTGCCTGTCACCATCGCCAGACTCGAAGCTTTCCACTGGTCAAGTTTGCACCAGGAAGGAATGCCAGTTACGCTGACCTTAAGCCCACCCTGAGAAATTATCTCAGATTGAAGCCTTAAAAAAAGAAATTAAATGCCAAACTTTATTAGGTCTTTGTGTGACCCCACAAAGTCTTGGTGTTAAAGGTCATATTTCTCTTGTTTGCGGGGTGCGGGAATATGTCATTGAAAACATCTTAGGTTTTCAAAGTCGAGCTGAGAGCTTATACTGGGGTTAAGAGTTGGGCATACGAGGAACCATCTTCACCAGTGGCAGAGTATGACTCCGCGTGAATTATTTCAATTTTTAGTTTTGCTGCTTCTGTCTCCAGAGCACCCTTGGTAGGGTCAAGGGTAAGAACTGGGCAGTGTATACATATCTGCAAAAGTGTGGCAGGCCAAGGTAGAGAAGGTTCAGCTTGGGCACTCTGGAGAACAACTGATGTCAATGGACACAAGAACAGTAATATTTGATATCCAGTTGGAAAGATCGAAGTTTCCCATTTCTGCATTTAAATTCCTATATGTCATACTGAAGTCTTTAGTAACGTTTTGCTAAACACTGTAGCCTGATGTCAGCTATGCTTATGAGGAAAATGATGTGTGTTTGGTTCATGCATGTAGTAAAGCAGGCTGGAAGGGGGGCCACAGTGCAAGGAGAGGCAATAAGCAGAAGTACAGGTCACAGTGATAGGAAATGAGACGAGAATGTATGTCAGCAACGTCACTTCCAGAGGCTTTGCAGAACTACTTGCAAGGAACGGGGGAGAGGAGCTGATAGATCGTCTGCAGCTGTGTAGGATCGGGGGCTCAGGGTGTTGACAGTTAAAAAATACATTTGGTGCTGGAGAAATGAAGATTTAGATTCTACACGCAAAGTCTTTTATTTGTAAGGCAGTGGGTTTCTTCAGCTGATCTTTACTCTTAGAGATTTGATATTTGGAAACATATTGTTCATTTATTCTCCTGATAATTCTGCACATCTACCTTACTCTTTTACAGTCTCACCTCTGAGCAGAATTTTTAACTGTTTCTGCCTGCATTTCTATGACACATGTTTGGATTCGGGATCCAGTAAGTTGAATCCCTCAGGGAGAAATTCAGAGGAGAAAAGGAGGAGGAGAAAGATGGAAGAAAGGAAGAGAAACTGAAGGAGAGAGAGAGCATGGGGAGGCGGAGGAAAGTGTAGTAGGCTGAAATATTGCTTAAACTATACTTAGCTATGCTGGTTTTCTTAGAATCTTCCAGAGCTAAGATACCATCATCATCTAATTTAATTTACTGTCACCAAATGTCACATGACAGTGATATGATCCCAAGAGAGAGCCTTTATATTAGGCTGCATCATTATCCAGAAACCACTGGGAAGTAACTTGAAATATCACTCCAGAGAGTCACGTCACTGTCAGACAAAGAAGGGCACACACAGATGGGCATAGGGAATCACATGTCATGCACAGTGATATGGTCTTGACTCCATCTTTTCACCGTCCAGTAATTAGCTAATATGTACTCAGCACTAAGTACCTAGCCTTGGGCTATGCTTTATCTGCATCTTCTCATCTCACAAACACTAAGGGAGGGCAGTGCTATAATTAGTCCTATTTTAAATATGAAAAGTATGGCTTAGAGAGATTCTGAGACTTGGTCAAGGTCCCAGGTAATATGGTAAAGAACAGGGATTTGCACATGGATTTGCACATTTGCACAGTGCTGTTAAACGCTGAGCTGCCAGGCTCTCCATCTCATCTGCAGTTATCTCTGAGCTCTTTCTCTCTCATTCTCTGGCATGTGCCTTCCTCCTCTTGCATGATTCTAATATTTTTTTTAAAAATCCCTGCCTACTTTGAGTGGCTGAAGCACAGACCAATACTCACAATCGTCCACATCGAGCTCTGTTCCTGCTGCTGTTTTCCCTCCGAAGGGCTTCTAGGTGACACTCAGCAGGTTCCAACCACCTTCCATCTCTCACCACGTCCGGTATGCTCAGAGAAGGAAAAGCCTCATGAGTAGATCTGAAATCTGTAACTCTAAGGATATTGACAGAACTCCTTCACCTACATTGGTTCTCCGGATGGGGCAATTTTTAAAAATCCTTTGGTTCTCCATTTCTTCATCTGTAAATGAAGTAGATATAATGCCTTCTATGTTAAACTATGATATAGCACAAATAAGCTGAAGCAAGAAAAGTTCCTAGACTTTTGCTTGATGTAAAGTATGTGCTCTAGAACAGCAGTCCCCAAACTTTTTGGCACCAGGAACCAGTGCTCCTATGAGAATCTAACGCCCGATGATCTGAGGTAGAGCTGAGGCAGTGATGCTAGCGCTGGGGAGCGGCTCAAATACAGATGAAGCTTCACTCACTCGCCCGCCCGCCGCTCACCTCCCGCTGTGCGGCCCGGTTCCTAACAGGCCACGGGCCAGTACTGGGCAGTAATGGTCTGCGGCCTCAGGGGTTAGGGACCCCTGCTCTAGAAGTTTTAGATGCTGTTATTATCATTGTTATTAATTAGAACATTATTTTAATCCCCATTTAGCAGAGGAATAGATTCAGAAGTGAGGTGTCTTTCCTCAAATTTTACAACTAGTCAGTGACAGAGGCAAAAGCCTCTTATTTCATAAGTATTCATCTGAACATCTACGTGCCAGGCACTGTGGGACGTAGGGGACACTCAGATGAATATGCACATTGTGACCTTATATTTAAGTTCTCACTTTCCTATATATTACATTTCTCTAAATACCTCTGAATACTCTCAAAGGGGAAAATGCTGAGCATCCTGGAAAAATTAGTTGTCATCTCAAGGTCAAATAATAGATGCTGTAGACTGTGTGTACAAAATAATAACTCAGACATCCTGACACCTAAGCTGTTGCCCATTCCATTCCACTATGCTGCCTTAAACTAAATGTAATTAGGAAAGTATCTTTAGAAAACTAACACCCATTAGACAATGTATTCTAACATCCACTATAAATTATTCTCTCCACCAGTGCAGGAAATTGAGTGTTGACAGTATTTAAGTTGGGGAAAAAAAGTTGATTTAAATTCTACACAAGAATATTATTTAGAGAATGAGGCTTTAGTGAAAAGAGCCAAAGCTTAGAGCTCCGTAAACTTGGTGTTCTAGTCCAGCTTGCCCATAACTCTGTTGCTTAATCCTATGTGGAAGGACTAGGGTTTTATTTCTGGTGCAAAGAGACTGTTAGTGCATCTGTGCATTTGAGGAGGGGCTAGGTTAGGAGGTAGGGAGTGGTAAGTGGTGCAGAATGTTTATACTCTGCCTTTTCTGTTGGCACTGTCTTTGTGTTCCTTTTTCTACCTTATTCTTAGCTCTTGGAGTTGTTATAACTTAATAGTGTCTTTATACCCAAAGAACAAAAGAGACTCATTTATGTCCACCTGGAGGTATTGGTTCACAAGCTTTCTAGGTGTAAATGCTAGGACCCAGGTTTCATGGAAAGGAATATGATAAATGGGCAATGGCCAGAGCCTTCCCAGGGTCAGGCATAAATAAGCAGAAAGGAGCCCATCTCCGGTCACCACCTCCAATTGTGGCACCACGGGTCTCATCCTGGCTGGCCTCGGAATGAAAGTCAGTTGAAAAAAAGATGATGGCAGACAACATGAGGCTGACAGAAAAGGGAGAGATGAAATGGAGAGATCACAGAGATTGCTGTCTTGGAGGTGAGAGATGGATAGTAATAATAATAGTGGCCACTATTTTGAGTACCTACCAGATGCCAAGCATTGTTCATAAGTTGTTTCTAACACTTTTAACAGATTAAGTATGACCTCTATGTTTTAGCAATGAGAATGTGGAGAATCAGAGAGGTTAATGATTACCTAAGACTAAATGGTAAATGTCGGAGCCTATATGTAAACTCATATGTGTCTGTCTCTAAAATTTATTCACTTTCTCTATGTTATGCTAGGGTATAGCTGTGGAAGGATATAGAAAGCTGAGAATATTTATATGTATTTATATTTGTATCGTGATGTATTTAAATATGTCTATATATATGGTCATTCAGGTGACCAAAAATATTTCTCATATATATTTGGTCTTTATTCATAGTTTCTGGCTTAGTTTCCAAAATCCTAGGAATTTTCTGAGCAATAAGAGCAATGGGAACATGTTTTATTATATTTGGTTTCTTGTCCTCAGTTCCTGAAAATACTTCAGAGCCATAAAGTTACATAGTTATCTTATGATTCATAACAAGCCCTTTCCTCCACAGCTTTCTATGTCAATGCAGAGATTTTTGCAAAT
>NW_011888811.1:6667742-6671308 GCF_000151845.1 Pteropus vampyrus
CTAGAAGTTTTAGATGCTGTTATTATCATTGTTATTAATTAGAACATTATTTTAATCCCCATTTAGCAGAGGAATAGATTCAGAAGTGAGGTGTCTTTCCTCAAATTTTACAACTAGTCAGTGACAGAGGCAAAAGCCTCTTATTTCATAAGTATTCATCTGAACAGCTACATGCCAGGCACTGTGGGATATGCTAGGGGACACTCAGATGAATATGCACATTGTGACCTTATATTTAAGTTCTCACTTTCCTATATATTACATTTCTCTAAATACCTCTGAATACTCTCAAAGGGGAAAATGCTGAGCATCCTGGAAAAATTAGTTGTCATCTCAAGGTCAAATAATAGATGCTGTAGACTGTGTGTACAAAATAATAACTCAGACATCCTGACACCTAAGCTGTTGCCCATTCCATTCCACTATGCTGCCTTAAACTAAATGTAATTAGGAAAGTATCTTTAGAAAACTAACACCCATTAGACAATGTATTCTAACATCCACTATAAATTATTCTCTCCACCAGTGCAGGAAATTGAGTGTTGACAGTATTTAAGTTGGGGAAAAAAAGTTGATTTAAATTCTACACAAGAATATTATTTAGAGAATGAGGCTTTAGTGAAAAGAGCCAAAGCTTAGAGCTCCGTAAACTTGGTGTTCTAGTCCAGCTTGCCCATAACTCTGTTGCTTAATCCTATGTGGAAGGACTAGGGTTTTATTTCTGGTGCAAAGAGACTGTTAGTGCATCTGTGCATTTGAGGAGGGGCTAGGTTAGGAGGTAGGGAGTGGTAAGTGGTGCAGAATGTTTATACTCTGCCTTTTCTGTTGGCACTGTCTTTGTGTTCCTTTTTCTACCTTATTCTTAGCTCTTGGAGTTGTTATAACTTAATAGTGTCTTTATACCCAAAGAACAAAAGAGACTCATTTATGTCCACCTGGAGGTATTGGTTCACAAGCTTTCTAGGTGTAAATGCTAGGACCCAGGTTTCATGGAAAGGAATATGATAAATGGGCAATGGCCAGAGCCTTCCCAGGGTCAGGCATAAATAAGCAGAAAGGAGCCCATCTCCGGTCACCACCTCCAATTGTGGCACCACGGGTCTCATCCTGGCTGGCCTCGGAATGAAAGTCAGTTGAAAAAAAGATGATGGCAGACAACATGAGGCTGACAGAAAAGGGAGAGATGAAATGGAGAGATCACAGAGATTGCTGTCTTGGAGGTGAGAGATGGATAGTAATAATAATAGTGGCCACTATTTTGAGTACCTACCAGATGCCAAGCATTGTTCATAAGTTGTTTCTAACACTTTTAACAGATTAAGTATGACCTCTATGTTTTAGCAATGAGAATGTGGAGAATCAGAGAGGTTAATGATTACCTAAGACTAAATGGTAAATGTCGGAGCCTATATGTAAACTCATATGTGTCTGTCTCTAAAATTTATTCACTTTCTCTATGTTATGCTAGGGTATAGCTGTGGAAGGATATAGAAAGCTGAGAATATTTATATGTATTTATATTTGTATCGTGATGTATTTAAATATGTCTATATATATGGTCATTCAGGTGACCAAAAATATTTCTCATATATATTTGGTCTTTATTCATAGTTTCTGGCTTAGTTTCCAAAATCCTAGGAATTTTCTGAGCAATAAGAGCAATGGGAACATGTTTTATTATATTTGGTTTCTTGTCCTCAGTTCCTGAAAATACTTCAGAGCCATAAAGTTACATAGTTATCTTATGATTCATAACAAGCCCTTTCCTCCACAGCTTTCTATGTCAATGCAGAGATTTTTGCAAATTGCCTAAAGATGGGGGCTGGTGGCCAGGCCATAAATAGAGGATTGGAACTTTTAGTCCCAGCCCCCGATATCCAGGGAGGAGAGAGGGGCTAGAGGTTGAATCAATCACCAATGGCCCGTGAATTAATCAGTCATGCTTACGTAATGAAGCTTCCATAAAAAACCCAATAGGTGGGATTTGTAGGGCATCCACTTTGGAAAAACAGAACGTTTCCCCATGGCACTATGCTGGTCCCCAAGCCCATGAGGACAGAAGCCCCTTTGTTCAAGACCTCACCCTACCAATCTCTTCATCTGGCTATTGATTCATATCCTTTAATATCTTGTAGTAAATTAGTATCTGGTGAGTAAATTGTTTTTCCTGAGTTCTGTGAGCCATTCTAGCAAATTAATCAAACACAAGGAGAGGGTGCCTGGGAACCTCTGATTTATAGCCAGTGGGTCAGAGTATAGGTCACCACCTGAACTTGAAATTGGCATCCTGAGTTGAAGCGAGTTTTTGGACCTTCCAGCTTTCAGCCTGTCAATCAGAAGCACAGGTGACAGCCTGCATTTGCTGGCATCCGAAGTGGACGGCAGTCTTGTGGGACTGAGCCCTTTACCTGTGGAATCTGATTGTGTCTCCAGTTAGATAGTGCCAGAACTGAGGTGAATTCTTGGACAGCTTGCCATTATCTGGGAATTGCTAGTTGGGGTGGGGAAGCCTCCACACATGCACACACTGGAGTTGCGTCCAGGAACCCTTTCACTGCCTATAGTCACAACTCAAAAAATTCACTTTCCTCCTCCATACAACAAAGAGATTGGGGGCTCGTCTGGAAGCATGATTTGGATCAACAGAAGCTTAATATCCTCTGACATCTGTCTTAGTAAAGAACACATTTAATAACTCAAAAGAAACATCTAATTTTCAGTAAATAAAATCTACTTTGGATAAACAAGATAAGCACCATCGTCAAGTAAGATTCTGCAAGTGGAGATAAATAACTATAAGAAGAAAAGTAAGTTTCAATTTCTTGAGATTTATGAAGTTTAAGAAGTAAAATAGAGATAGGTCTTTGGGTGTAGCGAGCTGACAATAAATCATGGAGAGGAATGGTTGGGAGGGATTTTTTAAGGTCATTTATTCTAGTGCATCTACTTCCCCTTCATGCCCCCAAGTAATCTTCCAGACTCTGCTCTAACACGTTCAGAAATGCAGAGCTCACCATTTTGGAAAATTCTTGCACTGAGCTCAACTCCCTGCCATGGTAAATCATAAAGAATATAATGCCTAAATAATTCATTCTAGTTGAGAAGTAGTATTCATTCGGCACTGGCTCTGGACTCCTCACAAACAAGATGAAATAAAGAGAAAAGGATCAAACATTTTGGTGGGATGTTTTCAAGATGATGTGTAATCAGAATAATTAGTGCAAGAGTGATATTAGTTTCTGGAAATGTTTATCTTATGAAATGAATCATAATTATAATAGCAAGATTTGGCATTAAAAAGAGGGATGAAAATCTTTACAGATTCTTTTTACTTTTTCAAGAAGATCTAGGCAAATCACTTGGGGTTAGCTGTTCCATAAGATTTATAACCAAAGGTATTCTTTTGAGGCTCTAGCTATTTTATAAAATCACCTTTTCTTGGATGTATCAGTTTGATTATGTGTAATCAAAAGATTGTTGGTCTCATAAATGAAAAGCACTTGGGAAATGTAGAAGGAATGTATTTCTGGATGCTATGGACTAAATTGTACATTCCCTCCCTACCC
>NW_011888811.1:6671358-6685313 GCF_000151845.1 Pteropus vampyrus
GACAGCTTGCCATTATCTGGGAATTGCTAGTTGGGGTGGGGAAGCCTCCACACATGCACACACTGGAGTTGCGTCCAGGAACCCTTTCACTGCCTATAGTCACAACTCAAAAAATTCACTTTCCTCCTCCATACAACAAAGAGATTGGGGGCTCGTCTGGAAGCATGATTTGGATCAACAGAAGCTTAATATCCTCTGACATCTGTCTTAGTAAAGAACACATTTAATAACTCAAAAGAAACATCTAATTTTCAGTAAATAAAATCTACTTTGGATAAACAAGATAAGCACCATCGTCAAGTAAGATTCTGCAAGTGGAGATAAATAACTATAAGAAGAAAAGTAAGTTTCAATTTCTTGAGATTTATGAAGTTTAAGAAGTAAAATAGAGATAGGTCTTTGGGTGTAGCGAGCTGACAATAAATCATGGAGAGGAATGGTTGGGAGGGATTTTTTAAGGTCATTTATTCTAGTGCATCTACTTCCCCTTCATGCCCCCAAGTAATCTTCCAGACTCTGCTCTAACACGTTCAGAAATGCAGAGCTCACCATTTTGGAAAATTCTTGCACTGAGCTCAACTCCCTGCCATGGTAAATCATAAAGAATATAATGCCTAAATAATTCATTCTAGTTGAGAAGTAGTATTCATTCGGCACTGGCTCTGGACTCCTCACAAACAAGATGAAATAAAGAGAAAAGGATCAAACATTTTGGTGGGATGTTTTCAAGATGATGTGTAATCAGAATAATTAGTGCAAGAGTGATATTAGTTTCTGGAAATGTTTATCTTATGAAATGAATCATAATTATAATAGCAAGATTTGGCATTAAAAAGAGGGATGAAAATCTTTACAGATTCTTTTTACTTTTTCAAGAAGATCTAGGCAAATCACTTGGGGTTAGCTGTTCCATAAGATTTATAACCAAAGGTATTCTTTTGAGGCTCTAGCTATTTTATAAAATCACCTTTTCTTGGATGTATCAGTTTGATTATGTGTAATCAAAAGATTGTTGGTCTCATAAATGAAAAGCACTTGGGAAATGTAGAAGGAATGTATTTCTGGATGCTATGGACTAAATTGTACATTCCCTCCCTACCCCCTACTCCCCCCCCAAAAAAATTTATATATTGTAATCTTATACCCAGTGTAACTGCTTTTGGAGATAGGACCTTTAGGAGATAATTAAAGCTAAATGAAGCCATAAGGGTGGGGCCTTCATCCAATGGGATTACTGTGCTTATATGAAAAGACAACATTAGAGAGCTTGTTCTGTTTCCCTCTGCCCCACATCACACACCTAGAGACGGCCTTGTGAGCACACGGAAGGTGGACATCCATCTGCAAGCCAGGAAGAGTCCTCATGAGAAACTAAACCCTGCTGTGCCTTGATCTTGGACTTCCCAGTCTCTACAACGATGAGAAAACTAATTTCTGTGGTTTAGCTCAAATAACTGTGGTGTTGTGCGGCCATGGCAAGCCACATGCAAGTCCCTGAGAGCAAGGAAAAGGAAGATCTTTTCAGAGGTAAAGAGGAAGTTAAGGGGAGGGGCTGTAATAACTATAGAGCTGTTACAACCTGTAAGGCTTTCACGGCCCACATAGGATGTGAGGGCTCCTCCTACAGGCCCTACTGATTCCTGTCTTGGTCAAGGCCTCTGCCATACACTTGGACACAGGACTTCATTGTTAATCATAGTTTATATTTTTTTCCCCATATGATTACAACATAGCCTCTAGTTTCCTCTTGTTTTCCTCTCTAGCCTCACATCTTACCATTCTCTATCCACACTAGTATTGACACTCAATCAGAATGAATTATTTTGTAGTTCACTAAATCCATGTCCTTGTCTTCCTAACTCCTGACCCCTGATATTCTCTCCACGGTAGCCAGCGTGATCTTTCTAAAGACCGAACGCAATCATATCACGGCTCTGCCTGATCCTCGGTGAAACCTCATTGCAGTTAGGTTCGAGCAAGAAGCTTAGATCTGTCCCTCGGATCTCTGCACGGTTGGATTGCTGCCCAGCTTTGCACTTCTCTTGGACCATGAATCCAGAGCTCCCTCTTCCACTGACACTGATTTCTTGAGTGTCTCTCTTTCCATCTCCTTTGTCTCCTAGGTCTAGTCCTTCTTTGGTTAAATAAGCAGAAGTGAAATAAGCCATCCCCATCTGCTGACGAGGCGCTTTTCCCTTACACTATTCCTTTCTGGCCCTCATTACCATTTATAAGTATATCTGATATTTTAATTACTCTTGGATTTCTCCATTCAATTGAAAACTCATGGAGTGTGTGACTTGGTCACCACTGTATCCCCAGTGTGTGTCACAAAGCCTGGCACATAACCATTTGTTTGATAAATACATAACCTTAATTAACTGCTTTTATCCCCTTTACTCTCTCCTCTCTACCTCAATCTCCCATTCTTCAAGTCTTATCACAGAAAGCATTCTTCCAGAGCCGTCTTTCCTTATCCCACCCTAAAACCCTTTTCCTCCATCTTAACATTGTCCTATTTGCTTAACTCTCCCTTCACTACGTTGTGATCTCTGTAAGGGTGTCAGCCATACTTTATGAACCTGTGTCATCAGGCCTGAGCAGAGTGTCTGGCACTATCGGAGCCTCGAACGTTATTTACTTACAAACGAATGAACTATAGAGTACAGTTCTGTCCAGTAAATATTAGCTAGCGTGCCAGTTGTTTATAAAAATCATTTAAGTTCTACGTCTTAAAAAAAATGCATCTATGAATGTAGGATGTGTTTGTACGAGAAGTAGTCTGATACTGACTGGAATGTGTCCTTGCTGCTTTTCATTGAGTCAGCACAGCTGTCTCAAAAAGCACAGACAGTAGAGCAGCTACTCAGCATGGCTCTAAGACGATAGTCTGGATGGCTTTGTGTTAACCAAACTGACTTACTCATTGGGCATCACCTAGCTCTACCGGATACTACCCAGAGGTTAGCTATGCTGTCTTTGTTTGCTTTTGAAACTGTGAATAGTTTTGGCATTGGTTGGCAGGAGTGATCCTCTTCATATTCTCCCTGAGGGAATAAAAATGGGAAAACCTTTTTTAGGGAATAATGTGGATGGCAAATGGTATTTTTAAAATGGAGATCAGAATGACAGACAACATATAGGGTGTCTTCTCAGTCGATACCACACTCTCTACGGCCTCTCTGCATGGAGACAAGGAGAAGGGGGAGGTGACGTTGACAACCTATTCGTGTCATATAAATCCCCTGTCTTAGAAGTTATTTCACCGAGTATGTGTTTGACCTATGCGGGTTAATTTCAATTTCTCTCCTAGCTGTTTAGAATTAGTATTTTCAGGTGCTGGTCACCTTGAACTTTTACCCGAGTTGAGGAGACATATGCCGGGGGAATAAAGGACATTCGTTTTATATCGCGGGCAGAAGAGGAACACAAAGTGGTTTGTGCCAAGAGGAATGATTGAAAGAGACAGAAGAGAGCAGCAGGAATGAAAGACAGCACAGTTCCAGAGAGACAGAGACAGCTCTGTGGATGGGGATGGGTGTTAGCTGCCTCGTTTCCACCCTTTTTTAAGACTGGACTGCCCATGCTTCATGGGATATACTGTTGCTTCCTTTTAAGTTGCTCTCTTGACTTAATATAGTTTGAGTGGATTTCCATTACTTGAAACCAAAAGTACTTGACCAAGGCAAACATTTTATACTAATATTGAGTCTCAAAGCATTGAAAAGTGACTTTAAAAAAAAAATTTTCTTAAGGACACGGAGACCTATAGGGAAGTGAAAGGGAAGGGAAGTTGAACTGAAAGGAAGTGATCTTGCATTCAACTGGGCCGGTGACAATTTTCTGTCTTTCTCTAGAAGAAACCTAATTTTTAAGAAAGAATCAAACTGCACAGACTGTTGACTAGGTATTTGTTACTTCTCTACATATCACAGAGAAGTCATGGGATGACTACAAAGCAATGTTATAAATGGTGTGGAAAATCAAATTGTTTGCTAATTATTTATTGGTTGAATTACTGAGAGAAGTGCTTGTCTTCTAGCCTCAAACATTCTGTTTTCCTTGTAATCCTCAGTATTTTTTAGTCACAAAGGATTTTTTTAGGCTCCAAAGTCAATTGAGGAGACAGTGGTTTGCAGTAAATGAGGTGTGAAGACACTTGTACCCTCAGAAATAATCCCTGATATAACGTGGATATAAAAAATCATAATTGTAAAGTGTGGGGCTGGCTCTCTCAACTGGTTTATGAGCAGGTCCTCTTGTTCCCAACGATGAGATCCAACATTTGGAGTAATAGCATCATTGGAGTAAGAGTAGAGCTAAGGTAACTATTTTAAAAAGTGTTACCCTTAAAATGTACCCATGCAGTCAGGTAACAGAAGTTATAAACTAATCGCACTGCTTCAGAGTTAACCTCATAATGCAGACATTTCCCTGCGAGGTTCTGTTAGCCTCATCCATTAAGCAGTTAATGCTGATAATGGCATAGTAGCCACTATTCGTGAAGTTTACTGTATGCTAGGCAAAAGATATGCAAAGGACTTCGTGGATAGCTCATTTGAGCTGTTCAACAACTCTATGGTAGACATAATTTAAAAAAAAAAAAGTCTAGATCAGAGAAGGGAGCATATATTTAAATAACATACATGTTTATATAGATATGGACTAGCCTTCATTCTTAACAAATTATTACGATATATAAAATGCATATAAGACCAAGAGGTAGGGTGGTACCTGGTACAATTAAGTGGGTTTTGGTTAGACACTCTGATGGCAAATCTTAGAGGAATTGCTAGAAAAAGAGATTTTAAAACCTAAAATTTCACATCGAGGTGTTAATTTTCAGGCTCTCCTAAAGCTTCGGTCTTCTTGCCACCCCTTACAAGGTCTGCTATTGAGTATTTCTTGGAGTCCTTCAAATCTTACTGTATCTTCCAATTTAAAAAAAGGGGGGAGGAGGGGAATTTTACTCATGAAGCATTTTTTTTTTAATCATTCCCCTAAGTTAAGTTTATCTACTTCAGTAATAAGCAAAAAATAATCAGTTGTATGTGAGGTAATCACAGTGTTTGTCTTAACGCTTACGTTTCCTTCGTGTGTGTGTGTGTGTGCGCGCACGTGTGAGAGAGGGGGAGAGGGAGGGAGAGGGAGGGAGGGAGAGGGAGATATAGGTGGGAAAATAACACAAAAAGGACTTAGGAAATCTAAAATACAGCCCTACCTTTGACTTCAGTTTTCTAGGTATACCTGGGCAATCACTTAACTCCCATTTCCCCATTTTTCTTAGTTTTAAACTTGAAATTTAAATAGGCGTGGTCTTGTTTTGAGAAGGAAAGTGTAAGTTAATGGTATTAGATGCTTAACCTTGTTAATATTTTTCCTAATATGGAATGATGATCATCCATAAACCATGAGAAACTTTATATTGAGAGAGTTTCCTAAAGGGTTTTTGCTTTCCTTTTTTTTCCTGTCTTTTCTTTACACCTTTAGAAAACATTATTTGAGGAGAAACTATACTTTCTTTAGAGGGTTAATTGGGATTTTTGTAGCATAAAATTGTACAAATGTGATGGAAACAAATGGAGCATTTAAATCAATAACAACAAATCATTAAAACAGCTGGTAATTAACCTTTCTTCTCTGTAAGGGATTATTTAGACAGCAACACAGGGCAGAGTCTTGTACACAAGAGCAGTGTTCGTGGAAAACCTGCTGGTCCAAACACGGTTTGAATCATGAGTTAGAAATGTGAAAAGGAGCATAATTTGATTTTAAAACTGGTGCTATTCAGATTCATAACATCCAAAGGTGACTGAAGATAATAGTGCTTGGTTTGCATGTATATAGCAGTTTTCGGCTCTAGATCATAGCACATTTTTTAAACATTATTTATGCGCTGCACGACTGGGATTAAAAGGAATCACTTTTGAGAAATGAGAAATATTTCATAAAGAGAAAAAAATACTCTTCTAAGCAAGGGGCAGGGGAGGCTATGACCTTTTCTCAAGTCAAATAACCACCAAACCACTGCATAGTTCTTAGTGTTCTAGACTAATTTATCTATCATCTTTAGGGAGCTCTCAAAAGAGTTCAAGTTTTATTTGAAATAAGCCAAGGCAGTGGGTCTCTTACATAGCATAGCATCAGCAAGACACAGCAACCGAGAGTAAGGCAAGTGGTAGAGCAAATCTCATCCTTTTGTCATTGATTCACTCAACAAAATTATTAAGGCCTGTGTCCGATACTGGGAGAACACAGTGACAAGTTAACCTATTCTTTAAACTCCAGGAATACTAAAGCTAATAAAGGCATACAGGCAAATCATAACTGCTACCATATCACTGGATAAAATGGGAACACATAAATAGAACATGTAATTCACTCTTAAAGGATCAGGGAAGGTCACCTGTACAAAGCGTCCACTAAGCCAAGATCTGAGGGATGAGTAAGTAGGTGGCCAGGGGAAGAAGGAAGGACTCCGTCTGTGCTGAGAGGAATATCAGTGCAATAGTATAGAAATAAGAACTGTGGAGCTGCAGGTACTTCGGTCTAGAAGGGATTTAGAGTTCAATGAAAGAGAAGAGAAAGGTAAGGCTGAAGAGGTAAATAGTAACCACATCATGCAATGCCTGGTACCCTACTAAAATTATTAAGGATGGGCACACTGGCCTGATTCTACACATTTACATCTCTGCCTTCTAGCCCCCTTGTGGGTTATTTGAGCTGAGTATTTAGGTTTCAGATATATTTTACAAATCCATCCTCACATCTCTCGCAGAGCTGTACTGTCACACTTCCTTGGCAATACTGGTTTGTCGCAGCACCTCCATGCCCCAAACAAGAGCCTTTTCCTCTTAGGTGTGCCAACATGGCCTTCTTGCCAGCATTCTCCATTCTTGAACCATTGAGGTAGCCAAATCTTCCATGGCTGTGTAATGCTTGCTTTTGGTTGGTATATTTTTGCTAGCTCATGAATATGTCAGTCTCACCAGAAGATTCTGTCCCAAGGGCCAGTGAAGGTTATTCATAAAAACAAGCCAAAAATTGATACTCTTCTGATGTAAGCCAAAAGAAAGACTCTCCTAAAGAAAACTTTTTTAACCTCAAGATGCAGAGTTCTTTGCTAGTGAAGAGCATAAGGTTATATCTCTTCATGATTTATAAACCAGTTTCACTGATAGCCATTGAAAACTTTAGTTTGTATTAAAAGTATGATATATTGGATTGTTTTCAACCAATCAAAATGATGCCAATGTTTTGTGTATGTATATATATCACAAGGGGCTCAATTAACTAGCCTTGACCAGATTAAAATTTCGAAAATAGCGTCTAGCATTTTAGTTTCTCTGAGATCAGTGACTATGAACACCAAAATTTTATATCATACCCAAAGAATACAAAGCAAGTTAAAAGTGGAAGAAGAAATTCTGACAAAAGCATTCATTTTTCTCTAGACAGTATCTTCACCATGCCTATTGTAAGCGGGTGATGAAAAATCCCAACAAAATTGTACCAGCCTTTTTCATCTTTAGGGTCATCTACTTTTGTCAGTCTTAAAGCTCTTTTTTTTTAATTCCTGCATTTGATTTGAACATGCATAAATTCTGTGTCCTTCGACACTCTACCGTTTCCCACTTCTTGCTTTTCTTAAATCCAGACAGAGTGGAACTGGAGGAATCATTTACTCAAAGAATACATTCTAAATTGTGAATAAGTATTTGATGTTTAAGAGACTCCCCTTTCCTCCCAAAAAAGTGAGAATAAAATCTCAACATAGAGCAAATGTTTATTGAAATGTTGTTATTAGTTACGATAGCCATTACTGCTGTTTACAGGACACTGTGCCAAACTCCTTACAACAAGCCAGAGGGGATAGGCATTTATAACTTCATTTGTAGATGACTGAAATCATGCAGAGAGAGATTAAGCATTGTGTACAGAGTGCCAGAGCCTGTCTACCTCATGGCCCAATCTATTTTGTCTTCTTTCTGGAAACACACTCAGAGTAGATTGTCCAGCTTTTCAGTTGGTTGTAGCCATGACACCAGTTCTAGCCAATGCCCTCTAAGGGAAGTGAAAAGTGCCACTTCCAGGCTTGACTCATAATAATATCCCACACTCAACCCTCCATCCGTCTTTCTCCTTCTACCGTAAATTTGTGAAGCCATCTTTGAGAATGGCAAAATCACAAAATGAATGAGCCTGGAACCTTGAATCAACCTTGGGGGACAGCCACTAACCCATCAGGAGTACTCGTTTTAGCCTTTTCATAAGAAAATAATAGATGTCTGTTGTATTAAACCACTGAGATTTAGGGATTTTTTTTTTTTTTTTTTTTTTTTTTTTTTTTTTTCACAGCAGCTAGTGTTAATCTAACCAAAACAGCTTGTAAATGGAGGAGACAGGACTTGAGTCAAGGCATGCCTTGCCCCCAAAGCATACGCTTTTAACAACTTTTGGACTGTCAGGCAATGTAATGCTTCCAATATGCTGCCTCCAAGATTTTCATACTGGGGACACTGTATTGGAAACTAATTACCTAAAATATTTGCAGAATAGTTTCCAAGCCTCAAGCTCAGCGCTGATTCCATCCAGAAGGTGCATTCTCTCCTCTTCCTCTCCTCTCTCTCTTTCTCTCTCGGAACTCAGAATCATAGAAAATATGATATGCCTAATGGATTATAAAATGGGGCAGTGATAATGGCTGCTTGCTTATTTATGACACTGTATTTACTGATTCAGTAGTTTCATTGATTAAGGTCATTTTAACAACTGCATTCAAGAAGCAAATTATTTGGGCTCCACTGACTAAACACAAGTGATTGTCATCTAGCTCTATGGAACCTAAGAACTCAATGTGCTTGGAATTTGGCAAAAGAAAAAAATAAATTTCTATTTCTGGGTGCACTCCTGATAATTGAGGAAGATAAAAATCATTATTAAGATGAGATGATACAACCTCTTCTATCTCGATTTTGGGTCTAAAAGGCTTTTTGTGGAAATGTACCTCACCAGGACCAAGAAAATTAATTGTGGTTGGACTCATTGATGCATTGAGATGTCACAGTCCCCTTCTGCCACTCAATCCTCCTGAACTTTGAATGAAATAATTTGCCAAAGGAGTTCAGGGGGTAAATACAAGTCCTTTAAAATCATTCTGTTAAGGTTTGACCTACTTATTATTTCTCAAAATAAGAGTACAGAATGAGAAGACAATATCTTGTTACTCTGAGCTAATGTGTTGCTTTGAGCTGCAATATGAAAATTCAGTTAGGTTATACCAACAAAGCTAAAACTAGGTGAAATATAGAGCCCCCTAACTTTTACTTAAATGTCTTGGATAGTAAGAAGATCCTTCTATTTGAGAAAATCTCTTTCATCTCTGTTTTGGTGCTTGACATTATTAATAAGCTATAATGGCAAAATCTCCTTTGGGCAGGAAGTATAGAAACCAAAATTTAAATTACCTGAAAATGACTTATTTCAGAATTTTTACCAAAAGTAAATTGTGATTAGCAAGAAGAAAAGGGATAGTTCAATGCTGTAAAGAGAGCAAAAAGTTAAAAAAAAAAAAAAAAGTAAGCACTTCCCAAACTTAATTTCTTTCACTTCTCTGCCCTGGGCCAGTTTGGTAATGAAATTTCATCTTAATGGTGTACGTATAACGTAAAAATAAAATACAGTAGTATCTTTTAGTCAAGGCTATGTTGCATGAGCATATTTTTACGTTCCTAAAATACCTTTTAAATCCAAGCAACCTAACAATAAAAGCTTTTTAAAAGCTTCAAATTAATGATAATTCATTTACAAACTTAGTTGGTGGTAACTGTCTCATTTAAAACTCATTTCCATGGTATATGTGTAGGCCTTGTTTTTAATATGCAAAGCACTTTGTTTGAATTGAATTTCTCTGTGCTTATTAATCACATACAATATTGAGAATGGAACCTCAAAATAACATTGCCTCCCAGAGCGTGGCTTTTTCACAGCTTGCTAGAGTACATTAAGTATTAAAATATAGCATGAGAAATTATTCCTGCATGCTTACCTGTTATGTAAGATATTTCAAAATTTATATCCTACTGCCTGACATATTTTGTAATAGCAATGTCCTTACCAACCTAATTTCTTTTTCACTAGTAGAAGTGACAGGAAAAAAGGGTGATAAGAGTAAATTAAGATGCACTTGTCTTAGGTCACCCATGTGTTTCAGATTTTTTGCGAGGGACTAGAGAGGGGCAATAGCATAGGTGAGAATGGGCTCTTCTTCCTACCCCAGGGGAATTCTTTCTCACACCCTTTCTTTCTAAACCAAGAAGAGAAGGTACTTTGGCACTGAGATTTTGAGAGAGAATGTGTGGCGGCATCTAATCTAACCTGCTCCCACTGTAGAGGTGGGAAAATTGAGGCTCAGAAGTAGCAGAGGGTATTACAAGTAAGCTAGTGATTAAACAAGGTGTTCTAACCTTACATCACAAACAGTTCACATAAGCCATCTAATGGAAACACGTACAGGGACAAGGAATTCAAAAGTCCAGCAGAGGTATGCCCCCTCTGCCTGAAACTACCGACAATTGTTTCAACAAAAACAAAAGAGGCAGAGTGTTGGCTGGAGCCAGCAGGCCATGAGGACAAGAACCTGTTTCAAAAATAAAGCAGAAGATTATCTCAAGCTATTTGGTAAATCCCCAGGCCCTGCCCAAAGTGGGAAGCTAAGGAGGCCTCCTATTTGATGCCCCAATTCTTTGTGTGTGAGGGTGGGGTGGGGAGGGGGTACTCTATGGGCTTCGTCATTGCTCAAGGTGAGCTGAAGTAGGGTGCGTGGTGTGCCGCTCCGAGGCAGCTGTGTGTACTCACGTGTGCTTCTGCCCAGAGTCAGGCAGTGTGGCCTCCATCAGCAGTCCACAGAATGCGCAGTGAGGCTCTCCCTGATGTCAAAGCTTTTTCAGTGTGGCAGGGAATAATGACCATCGCCAGGCACTAGGCTCTGTCTCCCTTTTCAGTACAATGGAAGCAGATGATCTTTTTCCTTCTGGTCATCTTCTGGCTTTGACACTGAGAATGGGATCGAGGGAGATTGTCGAGGGTATCATTGTACTCTCGTTCTGTATCTTTAAGAAAGACATATTAGAGACATAATTAAATTTGCCCAAATCTATTAGGCCATGTGCTGGTATCAGAACCTGTTTGGGAACATAAAGCTCTCTAGCTCACAGCTGAAATTTAGAATCTTTAGGACTTTAGGGAGCTGTCCCTGAGTCCCCTGAAATTAAGAATGAAATTATGCTTTTATCTGCATGTTTTAGGTGAAAAGTTCCAAACCTTGCCTCAAAGCTTAATAGGGATTAATATCACAGACATGTTAAGAACTGCTCATCTCAACCTGCCTCACGGAATACGAATGAATCTGAGTTTCTCCTCCAGCCCTACAGTTACAGTACATCTAGCTTCCAAATTGCGAGTGCTTCACACCAGTTCACACTGACCGAGGGAGTAAGGAGATTTCATTATTACGATGTTAAAAACGTCCAAGGATATCTTGCTTCAGAAATAGCTGGATGCAGGCTTTTACGCAAGATCACCAAGACTTTTTTTTTTCTTCTTTCTCCGTCTCTTGATTCTAATCTTTTTCCGTTTCAGAAAAGGCCTTGCCACAGCATGGCAAGAAATCCATTGTAGTTTCGATCTTACAACCCCTAGTGGAAAGAAGGTATCTCCTACTTGGTAATTTCCATAACTGACTGGGATTGGACCAACTTGAGTTACATGCCCTATCCCCGAGCCAATCACTATTGTCCAGTGGATTTCAATTTTGCACATTTGGCAATGCCTGAAGACAGTCTGGGATGTCCCAAGTCAGGCTTGATAGTGGCATCTTGTGCATGGAGGACAGGGATGCTGTTAAAAACATCCTACAATGCTCAAGTCAGTCCCCCACAATAAACAGTTGTCCAGCTCCAAATTCAATAGTGCTAAACATGGAAAACCCTGCAGTAGCCCAAACAGTGGAAAACTGGCAGATCCGGCCTGGAACTCATACCTGTCCCCGGAATGCGACAAGAGGATCCAATAATAAAAAATTCATAAGGGGAGGATTCCAAAGGACCATGGGGGTCACGCTGCCAGAGAAAGGAGGCATGCTTTCCACGCAGGCAACATCTAGAGATGTTTGCTAAAGAAGGGTTTTGAAGTGTGCTCCATCACCGAAGGCTTCTGATGTGTCTGGTACCACACTAAATATTTTCTGGACCTGTTAATGTAATCCTCACAAAACAGTGAAGTAGTTCTACTTATACCTATTTTATAGATTAAGCACTTAAGGCTCACTCAGCTAACAAGAGGCAGAGAAGTGTGTGAAACTCACAACCTCTGACTTGGTGGTCTGAGCGCTCTCCTATCATTCTGTCAGAAGATTCTGTTTGATGGAGAAAAAGAATAAGTTCTACTGCTTACAAAAATAAGAATAAAAGGATCTTGCCAATTGATTACTCAGACATGTCTGGACTTGACTGCTCTGAAAAGGAATGCTTGCCTTACAAAGGCCTGACACGGACCGCATGTATCTGTATACAAACACACACACTGGTTTTCACCTTTCTTTTTGCTTTCATGAATCAGATTTGTTTAGAAATAACAAGTCTTTCAGGGCATACATGTCCTGACCTCTTGACTTTTTTTTTTTTTTAACCACAAATGTCAGATTTCAAAGTGCTTGCCACAGGGCAGTTGTGATTTATTCTCCTCCTCAACTTCAGTGAACTGGTAAAATTGGGTGATAAATACCTCTAAAAAGAGTACAACACAGCCATGGATTTGTATGCGTGTATGTTTTAGGGGTTAGGCGTAAGGATTATTGGCTTTATTAGCAAAGTGTTGCAGACTGACTTCATATGTCTCAGCTGTTGTGGTTTGTTTGTAAATCATCAGATAGATTTCATATTTCAGTCGTTTTTAACTATTTATTGTGAACATTTCTTAAACATACCCTAAAATAGAATGTTAGAACCACTCCCATCTACCAATTACCCAATTCCAAAAACCATCAATTTTTTTGCATTTCTATTTCACCTAATTCTCTGAAGTTTTTTGAAATATTATATAGGAAATGTCAGATTTACTATCATTTAAGATATTTTAATACACATCTCAAAAAATGACATTTTCTTATATACCACAATGCCATTATCAACACAAAACAAAATCAACTCCAATTCCTTTGGTCTAATACCAAATCTGTATTTACATTTCTCTAATAAAATTATTTATACTCGATTTGTTCAAATTAGTATCTAAGCCGGGTCCACTAACAGCGTTAAGTAGTTAATACTTAAGTATTAATGCGTTAGTTGTTAATAATGAAGGTGTTTAAGTTTCTTCTGAGGTAGGAGGGCGCCCCTCTCCTCTCTCGTTTTTTATGCCACTGCTTTGCTAGAGAATCTAGATATGGTCTGCGGCCCTATGATCTGGATTTGGCAGATTATTTCCTCCTGGTGTAGTCGAACTTATTTATCATGACCGTGTTTTTTGTAGACCCGAATGTGGAACTAAAATTGATCATATTCAGAATGAATTTGAATTTTCAAACTCATCACAGTGTTACATCACCTGAGAAGACATGTGTCTCGCTTTTAGTGATACTAAGATTGATCGGTGATTATAGGTAATAGCAGTCTGAATCTTTTATTATAAAATTCCTCATGAAATATCACTTAATGGTTTACCATTATTTGAAGGCCATTTACTTGAACCAGCCATTTTATTATGAATTATAAAATGTTTTTTTCTAATTCTATTTCTTTTAAATTATTAGCTGGAATTCTTTATAGAAGAAATTTCCCTCATTTACGAGGGCTATTTAATTCCCCCGAGGTAGGATTCATAAGGCAAAAGCAAGATAAACATTCATTTCCTTTTAGTGTTAGAATAATGGTTAATATCCTAGCAATTTTTAGTGG
>NW_011888811.1:6687248-6693960 GCF_000151845.1 Pteropus vampyrus
AAAAAAAAAATGGCACAGAATTCAGAGAGTATGAAAAAGGCTCTCTGCTGAATATTTACAACATGGTCCTGCAGAAGCAGGGAGCAAGAAGCATCAGCCAGGCCGTAGCAAAAACAATAGCAAGCAGGGTTCCGACAAATGGTTCCCTCCTACTGCCAATCAAGACCATCTCTACGTGACATGGGTATAGGTATTTGTTATCTCCACACTTCTAATCCTCAGCATTTTAGTGGAAATTTCCTTTTGTGGCTTTCCATTATTAGAAATTTTCATGTGTTGCAGGAAATTTTTCATTCATGAGAGAAACAAGGTCTAAACGAGGGCTTTCCCAGGTCCCCTTGCAGCCAAGACACAAACATGTGTCCAGGCCTTGTTGGTCAAAGCAGTGACCTAGACAGAAACTAGAAACTCAAAAAGGAACAAGGAAGGAGTTGCAGTAACAGGTTTCCAGTGGCACCTGTGGCAAAATTACCATTATCTCTGCTTTGTGGCTGCATTGCAAGGCGTGACAGTGTGTGTTCACTGTTGACTCTACCACCTGGTTCTGTAGCCTGACTTTGCCTGTCATGTTGGTTACCCAGATTCCAGTTGTTTTTGCCCGTTTTTGGAACCTGATTTTCTAGTCCTTCGCCCTGTGCCTTTGTGACCTACCAATATTGTTTCAATAAATTCCTTTTCAGCTAAAACCAACTACAAGTGGTTTCTGTTGTTTACAATTATGGCTCATAAGCAGTGCAGTCATCATCATCATTTTCTTCTTCATCGTCTTTAATAGCTAAAGTTTACTGTTCATTTAAGATGCTCTAGGCACTCTGCTAAACACTTCATGGGCCCAATCTCAAACAAGTCTTTCAGAAAAAAATGGTCTTTCAGAAATTCTGAGAGATAAGTACAATAAATATTCTCATGTTACTTTGACAAAACTGAAAACTTGAAGAATTTTGGCCAGAGTTAATAAGTACAGCAGTTAGGATCTGAACTCAAGCTCTTTTAATCCCCATATTATACCATTTCCATTAATATCAGTAAATATCATTGATGTTATTACTCTACTTTCTACTTAACAAGCTTTATTATTTCTAATTATTTTATCTTATGGTATCTTACTACTATAACAATGTTTTCAGTCCTATTGAAATGATCATGGAAGGTGTCAATAGAATCATTTTACAGATTATATAACATAGAAGATACCTTAGTTGCTCTAGGTCGCATGCATTTGGTAGGTGTTGAAGACTGAGACTGACCTCAGACCTTCTGAATCTAATGAGATTCAAATCTGTTACACTAGTAAAATCCTAATTTATTGTGTTCCCATTTCTAGTTCAGGTACCATTTCAGCAATGATGAGTACATAGCAAAACACTGAGAAATCAGGGGCCATCTGTTTATTAGTTAGGTTTGTATTCCCAAAGGAAATATGATCCTAATAGACTCATTAAATAAGTGATGATAAATTGAATCAAGTTATATCTCTCAACCTTAAAAAGGGAATACTACTGATATTGGCTGATTTTTTTTTTTTCTTTTCAATCCTTTTCAATATATAGAAGACTGGCTTCCCTGAAAAATACCTCCCCTGTTTTATCCCCATTACAGAGTAATACTTAAAGCTAAAACAAAAATCTCCTACAAAAGAAAAAATAGAGTGTTAAGTTGTTAACGGGGGAAAAAAATGTATCTACAGGGCTAGGTTCATGGAAGCATTAATTTATAAAAGTGAAAAATTGCAAATAATTTAAAATTTCTAAATGAGCCAGAATACCCTTAATTTTAATTCATTTTTCAATATTCCACATTTGCTATTGTTTATTAAACGTATTACTTTGTTTAAATAGCATTTAGAAGTCTTCCATCCACATCCATGTAAAAACGGGCTCCGAACCTTCGAGTCAGCTTGAATTCTCACGTTCCCTCCACTGCCCCTCCTTCCGTGTTTCCTACAGTTCTCCACCTCGTTCACTCCATTTCAGCCACACCCGCCTTCTCAGTGTTCCTTGAATACGTCAGCCATTAAGGGTTCTGCCTCAGGGGTCTTCGCCTTTTCTCTCTCCTCTGCCTTGAACAATATTCTCTCTAATCTCCATCTGGCTGGTTTTCTCTCTTTCCTGATACTTCCCTTCAAATGTCAGAGCTGTATCAGAGTATATGAGAAAAAGGTCCACTGAGCCTATGTAAATGAGCATCATTTCCGATTCACTCTCTACCCTCACCCTGCTTTGCTGTTCCTCACTGCACTTGGATTAGACATAGAGGGTGTATATTTAATTGCTTATTTTTTACTTTCTCACTATAATACAAGCTTCAAAAATAAACTTCTGTTATTTTTTGGCCACTGCCAGATTTTCAATGACTGAATCAGTGCTGGACACATAGTTATTAGGTCAACAAATATTCGTTGAGTGAAAGAAGTTTGGTCTTATGTAAACCCACTACTGAATTTCTGATTGTCTTTTTTGGAAAAAAAATAAAAAATCACCTTTCTCTGAATAGAAGAGTTGAACCCTGCTGGTCATTTACAGTCTTTTTGCCATTCCATCTTGGGCACTCATTCTATTCCTTATCACATTATGTTTGAATTCAGGGCTTCTTTCTTATATTCCTTGACACTAGGCTGGGATTTTTGTCTTCCCCATAAATCACTTTGAAGGTTAGCAAATAGAATGCCATGTATTTTAAAAATGGATTTTATGAACCATAGATGAAAATAGGTAGAAAAACATTTAAAAAAAGAAAGAGAGAAAGAAAGAAAACCTGTAATACTATTTGGCCATTTAGCCTAGAAGTAAGAGAAAAACAGTTAAATCTATTTGCTGTCCTCATTCCTATACTAGCCAAAAGGAACTAGAATAAGATTAATGCCCTACTAATTGTCTTCCAAATAGATGACCCTCTTTGATGCCTTATCAAAGAACTGAAAAAAATCTAAATCTAAATCAGAACTGACATAAAATTAGTCTTGAATGGACTCATATATAAGCCTGCATATTGTTTGGAAATGTGAAACTCAAAGCAAAATTATAAAATACAAATTAACTTCACAAACTCGATTTCATTCAATTCCCTAATCTAGAAAGAACATAAGGGCCATAATTGTATATTAATGAGTGAATGGGTTTAGGCAGCAACAACAACAACAAAAAAGGATTTTGGATTTATAAACAAACAAACTTGTTTGAGGTGCAGCCCCACAACCTTGTGTAACCTTGGGTAAGATTTCTGGGCTTCCTGAGCCTCAGTTCTTATAAATATTGGATTGCAAAAAAGAAACAGAGTAACTACAAAAGAATCCACTTATGTCCTTGTGATATTGCGATTTATAATAAATGTATGTTAAGTCTCTGTCCACTGTTTCTGGCACAGAGCTCCTGCAACTCTTGGGATTCCTTGGTGATGAGAGCTATCAAACAGTCTCTTCTTATGTTAATAAGATGACTTTTGGACCTTAAGGGGGGGGGGCCGGGTTGCCAGGAAAACCAACTAAGTAGTAGGTTGAAACTTAGTCCCACCCTCCTGACCTCCAGGGAGGGGAGAGGGGCTGTCAGCTGGAGGTTGAATCCATTACCAATGGCTAATGATTTCATCAATCATGCCTATGTAGTGAAGCTTCCATGAAAACCTAAAAGGACAGGGCTTGACGAGATTCCAGATTGGCGACTTCTGTGGTGATGGAGATGTGGGGAGCGTGATGTAATTAGAAAGAGCATGGAAGCCCCGCCCCTTCCCACACAACTTCGCCCTGTGCATCTCTTCCATCTTGCTGTTCCTGAGTTATATCCTTTCTTTCAATAAACTGGTCTTTGAAACTTCTAGTTTGTAGCAAGTGGGTCAGAAGCATGGCTAACAGCTTGGGCTTACAATTGGCCTCGAAGTAGCAGGTCGTGGGGCACTCTTTTAGAGCTGATCCCTTAACCTGTGGGATATGATGCTATCTCCAGGTAGTTAGCATCAGAATTGAGTTAAATTGTAGGACATTAAGCCAGTGTCCGGAGAATTACATGGTGGTTGTGTGTATTGGGGGAAACCCACCTCTCTACACAGTAGAATTGGGTCCCAGTACCCTTATAAATTATGTATGCCACATGATACATCGTCTGTGGTCCAAAGCATCATCTTAGTCATTGGATCTGCATGCTACCTCAGACATAAAAGGTTTATACAGCACCATGTGTTTTCAAGTCTGCCTCATAAATAGGCTCATTATAAATTGGTTTTATGACATAAATGTTAGTGATTACCAGTTTTTTTAAAGGCACTCTCCCTTTGGATTAAAAAAGAAGGATCTCATGCCCTCTACTCTTACTTGCAATTTCACATTATATTAAATATCGTGATTACTTCGATAATGAGGGCAAAACTTATTGGGGATAGATTATCTGCCTGTCTTTCTTGTATTCATGCCATGTTTTGGTACTAATCTTGGTAAATTATAATAAAGATCCAAAACACTACTAATATTTAACATTAAAATAAATGTGAGCTATACATACACTTAAGAAAGATTCATAAAAACAAGTAAGATCATTATTTTCTATCCAGCTTCTTTCATTTCAAGTTGAAGGTGACCACTGCCTAGCCCAGCAGCTCAGAGTACAAGGCAGAACCCTACTCGGGGCAGGACACACTTCTCTCACAGGACACACCCATACTCACTCATACTGGGATGGGACAATGTAGACATGCCAGTTCCCCTCTTATGCACATCTTTGGGATGTGGGAAGAAACTAGTATCCCTAAAGAAAACCCATATAGATGGGAGAAAGTGCAAACTCCACACAGACAGTGACCCTTGCTTGGAATCAATTTTTTTCCTCATCGTTTTTAACAGAACAACATTGAACAAAACATTCTTTGAGGGCCTGCTATGTATAGAGAGAGTGAGAGTCAAATATGTTGGTGTTCAGACCTTCTATATTTGTTCCTCATTTTTGTATGATTGTTCTAACAAATAATGACCATTCGGTAAATGTTTATTGAGTCTTCCTAAGTATTCAGCACAGTGTCAAACACTTGGCATAGATGATCCGATGCAATACTCACAACAATTCTATGAAATTAAAACCAATACTCTCAGAGGTTAAGTAATTGCCCATAGCTCCACAGCGGCCAGAGGAGGGGGGTGGGTGGGGAGGGGGCGGTTAGAATAGTGGATGAAACAAAACCAGTACTGGAATCCAATTCTACAGTACTCCAAGCTCATATATTTGTGACATTGCTCAAAATCTCTTTAGGAACAGTCTTTATCATATATATGACAAATATTTTTGTTTGTTTTTCCCTATCCATCTGTTCTGTAAAACCTACCAGTTGATTTCTTCTTACCTAGATTGACTCCTCATTGGTATAACAAAGTTGCAACTTGTTCCTATAGATATGAAAACTAATGACTTGTAATTCTCATGGAAAAGGTTGATTCCACCATTTATCAGAGAAAAAAATAACATCCAAATAGGAATGTGAACTGAAAGGAGATCCACATTTGTGTAGGAGAGACAGATGGACGGATGGATGGATGATGAAAATCATACTACTCTATAACAATCTTAATTGTTCATCAAGAAGGAAATAATTGAGCAGTCTTACTTCCCAGTATGACGATGACTTCCTGACAGCAATTTTATCTAATTTGTTCATTGCTATATCTCTAGCACTCAGTACAATGTAGGATGCACTCACACCCACACGCTAATGAACACATGTCATAAAATTATACCAGCAAAGGAATTACTGACTTGTTTTAAGTCACATAAAGGTACACAGAGTAGATAAACCTTGAACTATAAGACTGATATACCTACAGAATGGCCTTCTCTTGCTGTTCTTCAAACTTATTTTCAATTCCAGTTTCAAAGTCTCAGTGAATTGGCTGATGTTAACAAGGCAAACTCACCCACATCTGAAATTTCCAATTGGAAACTTACCTTCGGGGTTTCCTCCATAACTTGCAATCCACAAATCACTTAAGTTATACAGGTACCATGGACTTTAATAGTCTCCAGGGAAAACTATTCTAATAGCCTTCTTTTATTGTTAGTACATCTGTAAAGAATTACTGTTAGTCCCTTATTGAAAAATATATGAGACAAGATAATAAAAAGGGGGGATTGTACAGTAAATCATTTGACCAAGTATGGAAGTAATAAACATAGATCAGCTAAAAGGCTGGCACATTGACTAATGGCACCATCACAGTTGTTTCTATGGGAACAAGTTCTTTTTTTTTTTTTTGCTGAACATGTGCCATTGCAGAAAACAGAATCATTCTGCCTTATTATGTTGTTGCTTCTTTATTTTTTTTTTAATTACAAAACTTTGAGACTGGTTGGTAATATGAAAAACCCAAGTTTGAAATATATATAAATACAAATCTTGTACAGTGATGCTATGGTGACTTTTTCCATTATTTTAATGATATTTGTAATGCTCCAGTCATTCAAATAATAGCATATGAAAAATTAATAGATATTGTGCAAAATTTAATATTGAAAGCTTCGGATGTAAATTTGAATTGGGAAGGATCATCATACAGGCATGAAGACTGAAAATGGAGTTGCAGGAATGCATTGAACAGCTTTTCAAATCCTTGCCAGTTTTTACTTCTCATTTCAGTGAAAAAAGGAAGTTATTTAACTGAAGCTGACTGTGCTTGAGGGGAGCTACCATATTGGGCTCTGAAGGCAGATGATGAGATGTCAGGAACATTTTGAGCTCT
>NW_011888811.1:6694355-6696010 GCF_000151845.1 Pteropus vampyrus
TTTCTTTCATTATATATCAATTTGTATTTCCAAATGCACATCATAGAATTACACAGTATATATGCTTTTTTTTTTGCCCGTCTTTCATTTAGCATAATTGAAATTCATTCATGTTTTATGTATTCATAGTTTACTCCCTTTCACTGCTGAGCAGAACTTATTATATGGATATTTCACAATTTGTCATCTTTTAATGGATATTTCAGTATTTTCAGTTTGGAGCTATTACAAATGAAATTGCTATAAACATGGTTGTACTGGTATCTCTATAGGCACATATGCTTTTATTTCTTTGGGTTCAATTCCTGGGAGTGGAATGGCTAAATCATATGTTAGGAGTATGCTTAATTTTTTAAGAACTATAAACTGTTTTCTAAAGCAATAGCACCATTTTACAATCTCAGTCACAGCGTGTGAATTCCAGGTCCTCCATGTCCTTGCTGACACTCGGCATGGTCACTCTTTTTAATTTTAGCCATTCTAAAAGATGTGTAGTGGTTTCCCATTGTGCTTTTAATTGGTATTCCCCTAATGACTACTCGTATTGAGTATCTTTTCATGTATTGTTGATTCAGATTTTCTGCCTTGTTATAAAAATTGGGTTGTTTCTTTTCTTACTGAGAATTCTCCAAGTGAATTCTCTTCACAGATTCTTTTGAAGAACAAAAGGTTTTTTTTTTTAATTTTGATACAGTTTAATGTAAAAATTTAGTTTTTTATGAATTGTGCTTTTGATGTTGTATCTAAGAAATTTTTGCCTAACTCAAGATTACAAAACTTTTCTCCCATGATTTTTTCCTAAAGTTTCATAATTTTAGGTTTTGTATTTAGTTCCGTGGTCCATTTTTAGATAAATTTCTATATTTGGTGTGAAGTATGGATCGAGGTTCACTTTTTTGCTTATGAATATCTAATTGTTCAAGCATAATTTGAGAAAAACTATCCTTTCTTCACTGAATTATCTCTGCATTGTTGCCAAAAATCAGTTATTCATTTATGTGTGAGTTTGTGTGTCTTTACTCTATTCCATTGATCTATTTATCTTTGTGATAGAATCACACTATCTTGGTTACTGTAACTTTCAAAAAGCATTTGACTCTAAAAGAATGGATCATTTCTGAGTTCTTGTTTTCACCCCATTGACATATGCCAGGACTCCCCACAGTCTTGATTGCTATAGCTTTGGAGTAAGTTTTGAAATTAGAAAATGTGAGTCTTCCAACTTTTTTTTCCCCAAGGTTGTTTGGCTATTCTGGGTCTCTTGAATTTCCATACAAATTCTAGGATCACTTTGTCAACTTTTGCAAAAAAAAAAAAAAAAAAAAAATCAGCTGAGATTTTGATACCAATTGCATTGAACCTGTTGATTAATTTGGGGAGTATTGTCATTGTAACAATATTTAGACTTGCAGTCTATGAAGATGGGATGTCTTTATATTTATTTAATTTTTCTTTAATATCTGATATTTTGTAGTTTTCAGTGCACAAGTCTACACATCTTCAGTTAAACTTATTTCTAAGTACTTTATTCTTTTTGATTATATTATAAATGGAATTATTTTATAATTTTATTTTCAGAGTGTTTATTGCTAGTGTATAGATATTTGTTGATTATTGTATACTGATCTCATAGTCTGTAAACTTGTTCAATTTAT
>NW_011888811.1:6696855-6706783 GCF_000151845.1 Pteropus vampyrus
GTTAATTCATCTTTCAATATTTGACAGAACTTAGGCCATTGAAGCCATCCGGTCATGGACTTTTCTTTGTGGAAAATGTTTTTATTACTAATTCAATCTCTTGTTATAGGTCTTAAAATTTTCTACTTCTCTTTGAGTATACTTCAGTAGTCGTCATCTTTCTAAGAATTTGTCTATTTTCTCTAAGCTATCTAATTTGTTGATACATATTTATTTTAAGTATTTCTTTATAATCCTTTTTATTTCTCCTTCGTTTTTGAATGACAATTTCATTAGGTATAAATTTTTCTGCCTATACTTTTTACTTCTAGTACTTTAAAGACGTCTCTTCACTTGCATGATGATATTGTTACTGGTGAGAAGACTGCAATCACCTTTAACTTTGACCCCCAGTACGTAAGGTTTTTCTCTGCTACTGAGTTTGAGCTATTTGTGATGCATCAGGGTAGTTTTCTTCATGTTTACTGCAACGGATTTTTTTAGTTTCTTGGATCTATGGGTTTATAGTTTCCATGAAATTTGGAGAGTTCCCAGTCATTGTTTTTTGATATAATTTTTCTATGCCTGTGCCACCTTGTCCTTTCGATACTTAAATTGCATGTACCTTAAGGCACTTGAAATGGTTCCACTGCTCACTATACTCTTTGCTGCTTTTCTATTTTTTATTCTTACTGTGTTTCATTGCGGGACGGTTCTACTTTAAATTTTTTAAATTCCCTAACCCGTACTGAAATATTGAATCTGCCATTAAATCAGTTTAATGCATTTTTCATCTTAGTCATTGTCATTTCCAGTTCAGTTTAATGGGTTTTTATATCTTCATGTTTCTACTTAATTTTTTGAAAGTATACATTATAATTTCTGTTTTAATGTCCTTGTCTGCTAATCCTAAATCTGTGTCAGTTCTGTGTCACTGCTTCTAGCCCTGCATGTGCCAGACACTTTAACCTTTAATCCTTTTGGATGCTGCTTTCGCTCATCTCAGGTCATTTTCTTACACTCATGCTCCATCAGTGCTCTGCTGCATGCTCCGTGTAGACTCTTTATAGGTTTCTATAGTTCTCTCTATATATATTTTCTCCTCTCCAAGACACTGTTCTGGGAACTCTCATTGTCTTGGTCTCCTCTCAGCTTTGTCTTCTCAATTCAGGGAATCTCTTGGCTTTTGCCTCTGTTTCCCCCACTGCACCGTGACCTGGAAATTCTCAAGGCAATGATGGGGTTTACCTCATTTGTTTTTTTGTCCTCAAGGATATCATTGCTTGATATTCAGTGTCTTGAAAACTTGTTTTACATATTTTTACGGTTATTTTTAAATGTTTCAGGTGGGAAGATAAATATGATTCTAGCTGTAACGTATTGCCTGCGATCAGAAATTTACATCTGGAAAGGGCTTATATAAAACACTTTCAAACATCTCATGTGACCAGGGCCTCCACATTTTAGAAACCTGACATATACCAATTCATTGTTATTCCTACAGCTGTATTGCCTTTTATTCACTCATACAGTCATCCATTCATTATTCAACAAATATCTGAGTGCCTATTAGTGTGGTGACTTCTGCTGGTCACTGAATATAGTGGGGTCAAAACCAAGCACATCTTTTGCCTTAATGAAGCTCGTTGCCTAGTGAAGAAATGTATTTTTAAGTTCTAAGATAGGAACTCTGGGGAAAAAAGGAAAATGGTCCTATGAGCCTATTTTTAAAAATGAACCCACTGTGATGACTTTGTAATATGTCAACTTGACGATTCTGAACTGCATTTTCCAGTATTCACTTTCTTGAATGTCTCCAGTTATGGTGTGCTATAGGGAAGATCCTTGGGAGATTTAGAAGGTGGAAGGAAAGCAGAATTTATTATTTAGCTCATGCACATATTTCTTGATCTGCTGACTCAGATTGTTTTTAAAAAGCAGGAGCTGGACCTGAGACCGCTCTACCTTGCTCTGGATCCTTTTTAGCATCTCCGACTTCTGAGCAAGGTACGTGTGTTCAGTCTTGTGATAAAAGGCCCTGGTTTCTACATGGCACCATTGTCACCAAGATGAGATGTAAAATCCAAAAGGTTTCAGTCCCTCTTGTGAGGTTCCAGCTGGAGCTCGTGGTTTCCAGCTTTCTCTTGATCTCCTCCACTTTTCACATCTATCTTCCCTCCCCGTTGAACATAGAGACATCAGCCTTACAGAGACTGTTTAACCAACCTCCACAATGGCTTAAGGCCAATTCCCTGTTAAAAATCCCGTTATCTATTTATATTCCTTAAGCTTTTCTAGCAGCTATTTGAATTTAGATCGCAAGGAACTTAGTGCCTTTATCCTCAACTTCGGTCCTTACTATAATTTCAGAATAACAGGAAAAATGCCTCTGAGGACCTTGTTAAATATTATCTTGAAGACAATATGGAGCCATGGAAGAATTTTAATATGGGTCATGACATAGCATTAGCATTTTAGAAAAATAATTCTGCCTCCTATATTTAAAAACCATAATGGAGGTTAGAGGCAAGATGTCAAGATGCTCGTGGAGCCGTCCAGGGGAAAAAAGGATAATGTAACTGACGGCAACTGAGTCCATGGTTCGTGCTGCCCCTGCTGCCCGTGCTGCCCAGCCAATAGACTGACACAGCAGTTGGGCTGTTTAGAATACGCGTTTATTGTCAGGCCACCGTTGGTCTGAGAAGGCAGCAGGTTAATACCTTCAAAAACTGCCTTGCCTTCACAGAGTGGCTTAGGGTATTTAAGAGAAAATCTGGGCTTTATTTCAGGGGCTCTGTGACAGGTCTGTTGTGCTCCACGGAATCATTCCTCTGGCAATGTGGTCCTCCAGTGGCCTTAGCAACCCAGGAATAAAGATGGGAGTAGTCTGGAAAGAATGCAGGACCAGAAGAATTGTGATCAGTAAGCGTGTAAGGGCACTAGTCATCAGTTTCAGGGCAACTTTCTATGGCAGTGGACGTTCCAAGCTCTGGGTCAAACCAATGGAGACAATCTATTGTTCAGCTATAGGGTAAGGAAAGGTGAAGCCGGGGATGCTGTGAGGCCTCCACTACGGGGGTCCTAACCAGGCCCTTCTTCAATAAGGGCATAGAAAATAAATAGGCTCTGATAGATATTTTAGGAAGTAGACACAACCATTTGGTGAACTCTGATGTATTTCAGCTGCTAGAATATTTACATTTTGAAAGAGCAAATGGAAGGTGAAAACACACAGGATGAAATCACTCATTAGGGGCATTTGGGTCTCCAAGACTCCTAAGTAGGAAAATATATTTAGGACAAAGGTGTCTTAGCAATGTCTCTCAATACCTCTGCATCACCTACTTCTAAAATAGATTATAAAGCTCCTTACAAATTTTGGCTCATGGACCAATGCCTTCTGCATCCCTGGGAGCTTGACAGAAGTGCAGACTGTCAGGCCCCACCTGTAACTTCCTGAAGCAAAATCTACATCTTAACAAGATCCCTACATGCACATTAAAGTTGGAAAAACTGCAAAGATTCTAGCCAGCTGCCATTTGAGGCAATATGGATGGACCTTGAGGGCACTATGCTTGGTGAAATCAGAGAAAGACAAATACCATATGATCTCACTTATATGTAGAATCTTCAAAACAAAACCATAAAATAAACAAAACACTGAGCTCATAAATGCAGAAAAGAGAGTAGTAGTTACCAGAGGCAGAGGGTGGGGACTGGGGAGTAATGGGTGGCAAAATGAGTGAAGTACGTCAAAAGGTACAAACTTCTAGTTATAAGGTAGGTCATGAGTGTGTAATGTACATCATGGTGACTATAGTTAAAAATACTGTATCGCATATTTGAAAGTTGCTAGGAGTAAATCATAAAATATCACAAGAAAAAATGTTTGTAACTATGATGATGGATGTTAATTAGACTTATTGTGGTAATTGTTTTGCAACGTATACAAATATTACGTCAATATATTGTATACATGAAACTATTACAATGTTCTATTTCACACCCCAATTAAAAAAATAATAAAGTAAGTAACATTTTTTAAAAACTTATTCTGGCAGGCAGGAGAATTCTAAATCATGTTTTGCTCTCCTAACCTTTTAAAATAAAACATCCCATACCAATAAGGAAATGGCTGGCTATAGCAATGTTTAGAATTTCTCCCCATTCTCAGGGAATCCTGCGTGTTCTTCACACTTTCTTCCTTCGAAGTACTATTTTAGCCCCTTCCAACTCGTTGGAGCAGGTAGGACTCTTGACATCTTATCACTGCTTGTAATTTCCAAACCACAACAACCATGGCTTTCACTGGGATTTTCCAAAGCATTTGGCATGTAGCAGACGTAGCAGCATAACTCCTGCAAAGCTAATAATAAAAGGCCTCCCTTTGGGATGCCTCAGAAGCAGATGTAACACATTATCTAGTTATAACTAGATTAAAGAAGTTTCTTCTGATGAAGGCATTTTTCTCCTTTTGTAATTTTCTTTGACTAATAAGGAGCAGAGAATTGATGAGGCTATTCATATCTCTGAATGCTTTTAATGAGACAAGGATGAGAATGGGGCTTAGGAGTGAAGGCATTGTATTCTTGTCCAAGCCCTGAGTCTTTCTGATCAATAAATAGCAATAGTCCATTCCAGCAGCACTCACGGGAGATCCTCTCACTTCAGTTTGCATGAAGCAGTGCCTAACACTGTGCTCAGACAGTAATTAAGTGATTGAGATCTCAGAAAAGAGAACCTATGATATACCTAGTTAATTTTCAATCTCTCCCAATGAAAAAAACTCCCTACAGTATTCTGCAAGGCTTTTCCTCTCCAGCCTACATTTCCAAATTCATCTTAGGCTATTTTGCTCTTTTTATTCCAGCCCCATGACTTTCTTCCACTTCTTCTAACAGATCAAGGTGATGACTTCCCTGGGGGAGTTCACACATGTGTTTCCTCTGCCTGTATCCTCCCCATCTCCTTCTTGACTGTGACATTCCCTTGCTTAAGTTCTGTCTCCTCAGACGAGCCTTTCAAGATCCCTTTGCCTCCGCCTCTGCCTCCCACTTACAGTAGGTCCCCCAAGGTATTTTTCTCTTACTACCCTGTTCTTTTTTTCTCATAGCCTTTATCACAATTTGTAATTATTTATCTCTTCTCAGTGCCTTTCCTAACTAATCTCTAGGAGACTAAGTCTGTTTTATCCACCTAGGGCCTAGTACATAATCATTATTCAAAGGCAAATATTAGTTTCACAAATACATGTATGCTACCCTACCTTAAAAGTGAGCACTTGTGCCTGTGAATGTCCGTAGCTCCCTTTTATGATTGATGTATTTGTTATGTGTTTATCCCTGTGTTCTTGTGTAACTGTTTGTGCTCATCTAGAATGCATGATCAGATTATCAACTCTTGGAGGAAAAACATGTCTTTGTTCTCTTTTGTATACCTTATTTGGAATAGTTCCCCAAGTAGGAGATAATTTGGTAGGTCTCAAAAAAGGTTAGCTTAAATAATGAATCATGAGTCCTCTACGACGTAGATAGTTCATATCCTTTAGGGGAGAGTTTAACTATTTTAAAGTTCAAAGTTACTTGGTAAATGAGGCCAAGTGTTTGCAAAATTTAATCTGAGATGAATGATTTCCTGTTCTTCTCTAGACTCTTCTTCTTGCCCAGAATTGGAAAATTAAGGCATGTTTCTTTTTGTCTGAGATTCAGGAGGTATAGTGGCAAAAAAGAGATGCTGGTAAATCATTAGAGACTTGAATTGAATTATTCTAGAAGGTGCTTCTTATACATTGAGTTCTCTTAGTCACTGGGTGAATAAAGAAGGGGTGTGAGTAGGCCTTTGGAGGAATTTAACTTTTGACATTTTTAATTGAATTATTCCTATAACATCAGGTAGACTCATTCCAAATGGACAGATACTGGTCTGTAGCTTCTGACACTGAAAAAAAAAATTGTGTTTGTTATTCTTTTCATAAACTCATTCAACATCTGAGTATCTATGTGTATCAGGTACTGTTCTAGGCTCCAAAGGCATAGGGACCAAGGATATCAAAGTTCTTGCCTACACCATTATTATCACAGGGGAGAGAAAAGTAGTAAAACACATAAACAAGAACAAGATCTTTTCACAGATTAATAAGCGACACAAAGAATGTCAAACAGGGGGATGTTATATAGAGAGTGACCGGGGGCTGCTCCTTTAGCTGAAGCAATCAGGAAACACGTTTGCAAGGGAGGGACCTATGAACGGAGACCTGAATGATGAGAGGGAGCCATCGCGCTCTCTTTACCTCTTCCCCCACTTTTCTTTCCCCGTCTCTTCATTTTACCTCATCCCAAGTGCCTGTGAAAAAGACCATGTTCCCATTTGAATGAAATGTCCACTTCTGACTGAGGAATGATGGTGCCACTTCATATAACGTGACCATCAGGGGAACTCGATTACAGGAGCGGGTAGTTAAAGGGATCGACGTGGCTGGGCAGACAACCTCATTGTTGTTTGAAAGACTGCTGACTGTCCTACTCACAACCAGGTATCTGGAAGGAAGGAAAGAGAAAAAGATGAGAGGGGAAGAAGGTGGATGTGTGACAAAGATATATACCTGTTTGTTAGTGAGGGCATAGAATCCCGCTCATTACAGGACTTATACCTCAAGCTCCTGATTTAAAACTCAGCATGATGAATTTAGTATCCATGTGCACAAATCCAAATTATACAGAGTTAAACAGTTCAATTTCAAGGAAACATTTTTCTCCACTGATCCTGTCTTCCTAAGGATGCCCCATTGGACAAAATGACAAAATTTAATTGTTCTTTTGTTAATGTATTGACTTAACGTACTTTATTATTATTTAGACATTTAAATGTATGCCTTTCTATATATGTGTCCAGGAGGTAAGGTGGTCAAATGCTATTAAACAACTTAACCATTGTGTCCCCCACCTCTTGTGTTTCCCCTTTAATACCAAGCCCTTCAGAGTAATAATAGAGTTTTGTGGTCTGTAATTTTAAATGGGTTTCTGTTGGCCTTCATTATATAATTTCTTCTGAGTGTGAAATACCCCCTATCTCCTCACTTTTTACTTCAGTGGAATTTTTGACATCACTAAAGAGGAATCAATAAGAATTTTTCAGTGCCAACAGGAAGAAGACTAATGTCTATCAAACTTCTAGTACTTTCCTCCTAAAATCCTGAAAATTAGTGAACCCATCCTATTTGACTTAGCAAACGTATCTGTGATATAGCCTTACTGAGGAATGCAGCCCCACGCTGAAATGTGCCACATATTACTGATTGGGAATGAGATGAGGTAACATTTCCTGTGAATCTGAAATTGTCACCAGGTACTCTAGCCTATGCAATATACCAATTCTCCATCATCAAACAGGAGAAAACTGTTGCCATCAAAGAAAGAAGTCAATCATCATCTCCAATTATGCAACAAATTGCTGAGTTTAGCAGATACTTTTTTTGCCCCAGAAATCAGTTCTCGGTTATAGCTTTTCTGCCATCAAAAGAAAATTATCACTTCCAATTTTTAAAATATTTTCTTGAAAAAAGGCCTTGAAGCCAATTAAAATACTATTTCTTAGTTTTATTGCCATTTTTCACATTTTCTCTGAAACCACAGTCACAAGATGAAGGCATAAGTCCTATAGAGAAATTAAGTTCCTTTATTCTCATAACTAATCTTGACAAGTGTTTGTGATTTTTAATCATATCCTCATGTCTGGTTATACTTCCAAAGATTCTGGTTTCATTAGTCTGGAGTGTACCCTGAGCTTTGGAATTTTTTAAAAGTACCCAACAAACTCTCAGATTTTAGGTTTAGCCTCTCAGATTGAAAACCATTGCCTTATAAAGTCTTTTTTTTTTTTTTAGAAGAAATAGGGAATGAAGACAGACTATCACAGAGAATTGCTTTCATCAGTTCCTTTATTTATAAAATAAGGCCCTTGTAAATCATATTTCTTTCAAACATCACTTAAGGAGCAAATTCCTTTGTATGAAAAAAAAAAAAATCTGTGGAGTAAAATTTAACCAGAAGTTTGTTTCTAAAGCTGATAAGATTATAGCTTTTCTAGTCCTCAGGTTGGAAGTGAGAATGAAGCAGCAGTTGGAGGGGGATGGAAGATACTTCAGTCCCAAACCATGCTACTTACCTACTCTCCCCTTCACTTTCAGCCCGAGTCAAATTGAAGGCAACCTTTTCACTTCCTGGCCCACATAGAAATTGATATTTGTGTGGCTCACTGAGGCAAGTAAATATTTGTTGTCAGGAGAGACTGAAAGCTAATGGCTTAGGACTTTCAGCTGCCACACCAGGGCCATACGAGGGCTGAGGGGATGATGTGGGAAAACCCGAGGCCAGTTTGTGGCACCCTCATTGGAAGTCAGCTCTATCTTAAGACATCAAACCAAGGACTCCTAAGATTGTAGTTTGAAGAGCACTAAGTGGCTCTTCTGTGCTCTTTGGGGCCTGAACCTGTGTAACCCAGCAAACAACAAATGCATGTCGATTTATTCATCCGTGCAATAAATTTTGATGATCTACCATGGAAGGTACTGTTGTAGGTGCTGGAGACAAATTGATGAACAAAACAAACCTGATCTTTGCTCTCAAGGCATTTTCAGTATAATGGACGAGGCATGACATCAGATAATGAACACAGATAAAATGCTATGAATTATGATAAATGTTAAGGAATCAGTGTGAGAGAATAACCATGAGAAGCCTACTTCGGTCAGGGAGGTCACAGTCACTCTGTGAAGGGGACATTTATGCCAAGGTTGAAGAACCAGCCATATCAATGTGGATACGCAGGCGGTGCTGGGAGAATATGAATTCTAGGAGAAGAGTTGGCGTTTACAAAGACTCTGAGGTAGAAAAGACGTTGCTGAGTTCAGGAAAGCTAAGTCAGCCAATGTGGCTGGAGCTCCATAGGTAAGTGGGAGTGGCCTGACATAAGGAGAAAAGTACCCAGGGGTTAGATCACACTGGACCTTCAAGGTCACAATGAGAATTTGTAACTCTGTCCTAAGAACATGGAAGGTCGCTGGAGGATAGAGACATGATGTCATGTAACTTTAAAGGTGGTCACTTTGCAGCATGACATTGTAGGGAAACAAGAATGAAAACAGGTAGTCCACTTTGGTGGATGTTGCAGGAGCCAAAGGAGAGAACTAGTTCTGCCCTAGACGGAGAGAAAGGGTTGGATTTGAATCCTCTTAAAAATAGAATCCAAAATACCTACCTGCAGGGAATTATCATCCAGTCCCATTACTGAGTCACTGAATGCCATGGACAGAGAACTTGATGGGTCTGGATTTTAATTTTCTGATCTTTCTGGAAAGTTGATATATAATCTATCCTGAGCACACAGGAAATCTGTTGGAAAGTATCATCTCTAGGAAGCCTTTACGAAAATATCAAACTCAGTGGGAATGCCAACAGGCCATCTATAATGTCTAGAATCTACTGACAGCAATTTTAAAAAGTTGCCAAGGGTAAATGGGCAGATAATATTATACTGAGTTTCAATATCTAGACTACTTACTTCTCAATAAGGATTGATGTCTTGGGTCTGGCTCTGTAGTTGATTAGCTTTGTAACCTTGAAAATGCCAATAATATTAGGTCACATACAATGTGGCAAACATTATGCTTAGTAAGCATTTTTTACACCTTACCTTATTTACTCTTCACAACAATTGGCTGTGTAGGACTTCTTGTCCTCATTTAATAGATAAGAAAGCTATAGCTCAGTGAAATTAGGTTACTTGACCTCCTTTAATAACTAGAAGGGGTCTCTGACAGAGCCAGAACTCAAACCATGTTTTCAATAACAAGCTCAGCTCTCCATATTTCAATTTCCATCTCTCGACACAGATATAATCCTGATAGCTTCACATGTTGAGAAGACCAGATCAAATAGCACATTCAAAATTT
>NW_011888811.1:6707378-6715437 GCF_000151845.1 Pteropus vampyrus
CTCTATTTTATGTTTAATCCAATCAAGACTATAAAAACTCGGTAGTCTGTGTAGATGTAGCATATTTCATCTGGGCTTTCCCTGAGCATGAGGGTCCTTAGTGGAAAGCTTAGATTCTGATGGCACTTCTTGCAGGGAAAGGTCATGTGGACTTGAGAAAAACCTGATTTGTGGTAAGTTATATCACCATTTAGAAAGAACTTAAATTATCTGTCTGCTACTTCTGTTTAAGGAAATAATGACACATCCTAAGCTCTTCTGGTTCTTACATTGTGATCAGCTAAGCAAGTCCAAGTCCTCGTCCAGAGAGAACAGTCAGTGTATGGAATTCCCTAGACAAAATCTCTGCCAACATATTTTCTCTGCGACAAAAAGCCTAACCACCATCATTTATGAACTGCTCAGGTACTTTGGAAACCTTCCAAAAACTGATGTTTTCATGGGAAATCAAAATCTCAGGTGAATAAAACCATTTATATGCAAAACGCTCCAACTGGCAATGTTATCTTCTTGCTCTGAGTTATGTAGACCTTGAGAGTTAACGCGGGAGCCTGAGATAAGCACAGTGATGCCAAAGACATCAGTGCCCTCTGTCAGGTTCCTGCTCAGTCGTAATTACCAGACCTGCCAGTCAGTCTAGTCACCAGCAAAAGGTTAGGGTCTAACAGTAGTCTCTGCACTGTGTTCAGTGAGAAGCAAAAAAAGGACATAGACCCTGTCCTCAAGGTTCCTGAGACCCAGTTGGAGAGAAGACATGTGCACAAATGAAATTCGAGGTAGTATGCAATTAACGAGCAAATGATGCAATAAATTCTACTCAATTAGTTACCCAATTAATGTAAATAGCATCCATTTATTCAGCAGCTTTACAATAACCTTGGGCAAACAAGGACTAAGCTCATTTAGAAGAGAGAGCCAACTTCTCACCAAGGTAGTCAAGGTTGTACTGGCATGATCTTTTCTGACTTGATCATTGAGGATGGAAAGAGTTGGGTAGAGGGGAACAAGAAAGGCCAATGACACCTTTTTAGCCCAGGCCAATAGTACAGGAACTTAAACTAGAAGGAGCAAGAGTGTGATTTGGAGTTGTTAAACCTGTTGTATTAAGTTTTAATATTTGATTTTCCAAAAACTTTTAACTCCATATCGGCTTTACAGTTCTATTCACAGAGTGTGGCACTGCTCACTGGAGCCTGGTCCACACTCCCTGCTGGGGTTTCGATATGAGTATGTCTGATGAAGTGGGTCTGGCAGAAATCTCTGCCTGAGACCAAGGGACCTTCCAAGAGGTTCCGGGTGAGGCTTTGAATGTCATACAGGTCTAAATTTAAATCCTGGCACTGCCAAATCCTTGAGCAAGTTACTGTACCTTGCTAAACCTTAGTTTTCTCACAAATGAAAGAAAGATTTATCCATCTAACAAATATTATATAATTCAGACTATTCTAGACATTGTGTATATAGCAAAGAACAAAACAGACAAAACCCTTTTGCTTTCCTGGAAGTAATGACAATATCAGCCCTGTAGAATTTAGCAGAGATTAAAAGACAAAGCACTTAGTGCAGAGCCATGCACGTGGCAAGTGCTCTTGCAATGTTAGTAGCTGTTATTGAGTTATGCAATAACTCTGTTATTGAGTTACTGAGTTATGATTCAGTAAGGAGGACTTAGTCATCAGAGAGGGAGTGCCATTATTACAGTCGTTACTTGCATGTCGACCTCACTATGGGTCTGTGCAAAAATCCAATTAGAGGTGAGGATCAGGAACCTTGAGTGAAATCAGAAGCCAACTAACTCACCAGAAAAGTTTGGAGCCCATGTGGCAAAGCGGGGCACAAAAAAGGAAATTTCAATCCTTCGGCCTCTGCCTGAAGCAGCGTGGCTTTGTCACCTTGGATTTTGTCATAGGTAGGGGCACTGTTAGGCAGCAAGAGTGCCCATGGAGGTACCAAAGGGACATGGTAATGCTCAGAGGAAGCGAGCACTGGGACACATAGAAACAGCTGTGGTGCCCAGAGACAGGACTTTCTTGAAAAGAGAGCCAGAACCAGTGGAGAAGACATGGTGCTCTTTTGGTGATAACTGACCAAAACCTGTTCCCGAGTCACCTCTGTTGCTTGTGGAATGAGTGTGAAGGAGAATCTCTCTCCAGAAGTAGAAGGCCTGCAAAGCAGGCAGAAGAGTCAGTGAGCTGTGCTTGTCTTGATTCCTGCGTAACGTTACTAGGTGGTGTGTGCCATCTCCACCCACAGCTGTTTGTTAAGTAGCATAAGTGCTCATACAGTGCTGTGCACTGCCTATACTGTTTATAAAATAAATGTGCTGAGGAGAGATCTTCATGGAAGGCATGGCAAGTCCTACAGTAAAAATTATGAAATGCATTCGTGTGGGTGTGTTTGGAACAACAGTATAAAAAATGAATAATAAAAGTGATCACAATGAATATAGAGATCAATGTCTGCCCCTAAATGAATATTTAGTAAATAGTAAATGCCCAAAATGAATGAGATCAATTGTGGGGAAAAAATCAATGTGGCCAGACTGTGTGAGAACATTAACTTTAATGGTTCTCATTTTTTATGTATAAATTCTACTTCAAAAAGAGCAAAAGAGCAATAAAACAACTTAGGCTGGCCCTTTTCTGTTTCTCTTACATGGCCGCTATATTTCTGTGTCAACCTGATTCCTGGCCATGCTGAACCAGAGGAAAAACAATTTCACCTCATGATTCTGAATAACTGGTCTGACTTTTTTTTTTATAGTGAATTGACCATTTTAAAATCAGATTGTTTACAGTCATCCTTGTTTTAATTGTCATGATTAAATTTATTTCATCAAATATTTATTGAATTCTTTCTGTGTCCCCAACAAGCACTGTTACGGGCACTGTAACGATACAGGGGTCAAGCAGTCAGATAAGGTCTCTGCTCCCATGAAGATTATTTTTTATCATGTGCGACAGAGCATAAAGAAGAAAACAAATAAGATGACTTCACGAAGTTGTAATGCTATTAAAAAAAAAAAAAGTAATGCACTAAACAGTTATATGTGGTAGGAGGGTATTCATGCATATGTACTATATGCGGTAAAGAAAGTCAGGAAAAGTTTTCTTAAAAAGTAGGTGTTTGAGATCCAAATAATGAGGAGCCAGCTATGTGGAAAGTTGTGGGGAGAACATTCTCAGTAGAGTGAAGGGCAAGTGGAAAAGCTCTGGATCAGAAATAAGTTTGGAGAGAAGAAATTCTTGAAACAGAAGTCCAGTAAGCTGGAGCATAATGAAGAGTGGAGGAGTAGTAAGAAGTGAGACTAGAGAGAAAGAGGAAAGAGCCAGAACACGATATACTTTCTAGACCTTGGGAGTAAGATTATATTTTATCTTGAGTGCATTGGGAAACAATTGGATGCTATTAAGCAGTCTGTGAGATAACCTACTTTAATTCTTTAATAGTTTATTTGGCTCCAGTGTAGAGAATGGATTGATCAATAAATCCCTGACTTATTAACAGCTTGGTTAGATAGTAACTTGCAATTTAATTGCCAAATTCAAATGTCAAAATTTATTCACCCCACAAATATTTGTTGAGTACTCCATGCTATTCGTTGGGAATACAGAGGCAAAAAAGATTTTGTCTCTCCCATCCAGAATCTCATAGTCTAGCAAAAAAATACAGAAGTTAAATCAGTTGTAGTTTTGACTTTGCCCAGGTGAAGATATTTCTACCTAATTTGAATTTAACATGGATTAGTGGTTTGGAATCTGTGGCCCTCTACTGAAAAGGTTGTTTTTGTCAGAGGGTCTGCTAATTAGCAAAAGCCTTTATGTATGTCAGGCCTTCTTCAGACACAATATATTTAAAAAAATAAAATAAAATAAAACTGGCTTCAGGTAAAAAGTATATGGGAAATGTATTGCTTCATGTAACTGAACACTCCAAATTTAAAGAGGCATGGCTAGGCTCAGTCTTACTAGCATAAGGAGTCAGACAATGAAATTCAATGCAGTCAGAGAGCCTGGAAAATAATGGCAGCAACAAATGAACGCTGCCCAAATCCTTTGGTGACTACTGAACTGTTCATGGAACCAGGAAGTTCCAAATTTCTCAGTGTAAAATAACAGATGGAAGACTGAAAAAAATTGAACACTTTAAACTACTGCCCACAGGGAAGACAGAGTTTGGATTTTGAATCCTAACTCAAATAAATTCAAAGACTTAAAGGAAAATATGCTTATAATGAGAGAAATTATATAAAAACTCAGAGCAGAAATGGAAACTATAAGAAATGAATGGATGTTTTACAACTATGAAGTATATCTGAAATGACAAATTTGCTGGATAGACTTAATGGCAAGTTAGCAAAGGAAAAGATTAGTAAATGAAAATAATTCGTTTCTGACCTGTCTCAATAGGCCATAGTTTGCCACTTCTGACTTAAAATTTTGCCTGATCATTTTTTGCTTCTTTATTAGTCTTCACTAGTATATGTTTATAGTATGTGTATGTGTGTGTATGTATATGTGTGTGTTTACACACAGCAGAAGGCTATGATCAGATATCTAGCCAACCATGTTAACAAAAATTGAAGTAAATGAAAAAACTTATGTTTAGAAATTCTTACAGGTTTCATTAATCTTCCTATATTTTTATAATACTTTTAGATCATAAATCTTACATATTTAGCATTAGAATTAAGAGAGTTCATAGACTAAATTTCATAAAATATAAGTTAAATATACACTTATTTATACTTAGCGTGAAACACTAACTTGAAAATTATCCATTTTGTCTCAACATTATGGAATTGAGTAGAAACAATATAACATAAAATGTACCCAAAAAACATCATTTTTAGCTAAAAGTTTAAAAACTGATGAAGAAAATACTAAATATTCAAAAAGTCAATATTAATGGTATTTTCTAGAACCATCTTAATAACTGGTTTATAATAGGCTAACATTCATGGTAGATGTTATAAGTACATCTTTTGACCTTTAATAAAATTTAAAAACCGAGATAACGAGTGTGGACTTAATTCCATCAGTAGCTTTGTTTTCTACGGGAAAGGCCACAATTTTATCATGAAAGTAATGAAAGGAGAAACAAAAGAACAGTGTAGTGTATTATAGTACAGAATGTCAATATTTAACAAATAAAATGCAGAGGTTGGATTGATTTTCAAAAGCAGTATGCAAATTAAAAGAAATATATCTTGTTTCCATTATCTGAGAGCAAAGTAATGTTTATGAATGTAAAAACATTGGTGAACAAGAATGCATTAGACTGATACACTCATGGTGAATTGATTTTTGACAAGCATGCCAAGGTCATTCAATGAGGAAAAACCAGTCTCTTTTAACAAATGGTGCTTCAGCAACTGAATATCTGCATGCAAAAGGATGAAGTTAGACCTACACCTGTCTTCCTATACAAATATTAACTAAAAATGGATCAAAAATTGAAATGTGTAAGCTAAAACTCTTAGAAGAAAAAAAATAAGGGTAGATCTTCATGAATTTTGTTTTGGCAATGGATACTTAGATATGACACCAAAAGCACAAGCAACGAAAGAAAAATAGGTAATTTGAACTTTATCAAAATTAAAGACTTATTCACCAAAGGACACGATCAAGAAACTGAAAAGACAATGCAAAAAGGGAGAAAATATTTGTAATTCATATATTTGTGTGTGTGTGTATGATAAAAGTCTAATATCCAGAATACATAAAGAACTCTGAAAGCTCAACAACCAAAAGATAACCGAATTTTTTTTTTTTTTTGAGTAATGGGCAAAGTAATTGAATATTCACCAAAGGTATACAAATGGCTAAACAGATAAATGAAATGTTGCTCAATATCTTTAGTCATTTAAAAAATGTAAATAAAACTACAGTGAAATATCACTTTACACCTACTAGGCTATAATAAAAAAATAATAAAATGGAAGATAACAAGTTTTAGCGAAGATGAGGAGATAATGCAGCCTTCATGCATTGCTAGTTAAAATGTAAAATGATGAAGCCACTGTGAAAAACAGTTTGGTTAATCATTAAAATGTTAAACATAAAACCGCCATATGATTAGCAATTCCACTCCTAGGTATATACCTCAAATAATTGAAAACAGATATTCAAACAAAAACTTTTTAAGATTAGTAGATCTTAAAAAAATCCATAAAAAGTCATGTTTCTTTAGTCCTCCTAAGGAAAACGAAAGCTGGAATCAATGACATTTTTAGGAAGGCTAATCGAGTCCTTTGGTTCTGTCTTTGCCTGCCTGCGAAGAGGAGAGAGATGTTTTTCAGGAAATCCAATTCTCCCATCTCACCTACATCTCCTAAAGGGCTTTATTCCAGAGATTTTTGTATTCACAACTTCAATTTTGAAAACCTGAGGTCTTTTTAAAGTTTTCCGAAACCAAGATGCTTTCACTTCTTTTCAAAAATAAATATACAAAATAAAGATAACTTGGGCCAGGCCTGAATCACATGAAATCATTCAGAATCATCAAAACTCAAATGATGATCATATTTGAAATATACCAACAGCGAAAAGAAGAGAGCCTAAAGTACAGAACTGATGGCCAAAACACTCATTATGCCCTGAGTGTCAAACAATGGTAAATTCTCTAATTATTATAATGTATCATTGTTCAATGCTTCAGTAAGACTGTAACCCATGAAAGATAGCCTCAATCTACAGAAACTTTAACGGGCTCAGAAACAATTCAGAAATAACTTTGACTCGAAACCCTAAACGTAAAATTATGTAGTATACTGTTGGAAGATGATGTTTAAATGGAAAAAGCTAAAGATAATGTGCAGCGAAAGTCTGTCACAAGGGGCCCTATGTGAATCCAAAGGCCAGAACGTCTTCCCTGGAGAAGCTGATATTTGAGCTGAGATCTCAAGGAAGAATTGAAGTTACTCAGCAAAGAATAGAGATTATTCCTATCCCAAAAATGCTCGCTGTGCATAGGCAATGAAAATCCATGTCACTGAAGGGGAAGGAAGATGTCCATGTGGCATGGTAAATAGAGCCATTCTCAGTGTCTTGTTTATCTAAGAATTTTGAATTTTGTTCTAAAGTATTAGGGATACATGTAAAGGTTTTAAATAGAGTGACCTAGTTAGATATGTACTATATTGGGATCTTTCTGACAGTTGTGTGGAAATTTTGTCATTGGGCATCTTCACACAAGAATATTTGCAAAGAAACTAGTTGAACAGGACAAAATTAATCATAATACCAGCAAGCTGGTCATTAACCTGAAGGAATGTGACCAGGTTCAAGAGGTATTTAGGGAGAAAAATTAACAAAGTCGGGTGAAGTTGAATTATCTCTGAGATGTTTTTACAAGCCTTTGGTTAGCAGCATCTAGTAATGGCAGAGTAAGGCCCTTCCTGATGACTCCCCTACAGAAAACAGCTACGAGCATACCTTGTTTTATTGCACTTTGCTTTACTGCACTTCACAGACATTGCATTTTTTACAGATTGAAGGTTTATGGCAATCCTGATTCGAGCGAGTCTGTTGGTGCCATTTTTCCAACAGCATTCGCTCACTTTGTGTCTCTATCACATTTTGATAATGCTCTCCATCTTTCACACTTTTTCATTATGATTATACTTGTGGTGATCTGTGATCAGTGATCTTTGATGTTACTAAGGTAATTGCTTTGGAGCCCCACGAACCACACTCATATAAGACAACAAACTTGATTGGTAGATGTGTGTTTTCTGACTGCTCCAGTTATCGGCAGTTCCTCATCTCTTTCTCTTTCCTTGGGCCTGGCCCTGTTCCCTGAGATACAGCAATATTGAAATTAGGCCACACAACAACCCTACAATGGCCTCTAAGAGTTCAAGTGACAGGAAGAGTTGCATATCTCTCACTGTGAATCAAAAGCTAGAAATGATTAAGCTTAGTGAGGAAGGCATGTCAAAAACCAAGATAGGCTGCAAGCTAGGCCTCTCGTACCAAACAGCCAAGTTATGAATGCAAATGAAAAGTTTTTGAAATTAAAAGTGATACCGTAGTAAATACACAGACAATAAGAAAAT
>NW_011888811.1:6715487-6721368 GCF_000151845.1 Pteropus vampyrus
CACTCATATAAGACAACAAACTTGATTGGTAGATGTGTGTTTTCTGACTGCTCCAGTTATCGGCAGTTCCTCATCTCTTTCTCTTTCCTTGGGCCTGGCCCTGTTCCCTGAGATACAGCAATATTGAAATTAGGCCACACAACAACCCTACAATGGCCTCTAAGAGTTCAAGTGACAGGAAGAGTTGCATATCTCTCACTGTGAATCAAAAGCTAGAAATGATTAAGCTTAGTGAGGAAGGCATGTCAAAAACCAAGATAGGCTGCAAGCTAGGCCTCTCGTACCAAACAGCCAAGTTATGAATGCAAATGAAAAGTTTTTGAAATTAAAAGTGATACCGTAGTAAATACACAGACAATAAGAAAATGAAACAGCCTTATTGCCAATATGGAGAAAGTCTTAGTGGTCGGGGTAGAAGAAAAAAACCAGCTACCGCATTCTCTTAAGCCAAAGCTGAATCCAGAGCAAGGCCCTAACTCTCTTTACTTCCATGAGGGCTGAGAGGTGAGGAAGCTAGCTTGCCTGTGAGAGCTTTTAACTATTCTCAAGTCAGCCCTGGTTATGTGCATGGATGCTTCTCGAATAAATTTCAGTTATATTTTTACTTTCTTTGTGGTTCCCTTGGATAGCATTTTTTTATTACCTCTAGAAATGTAAATCTCTAACTTCTCCTATTTCCTTCCAGGATGAAATAAACATCTCACCAATCATATGAGCTTTGGTCTTCTGAGTAACCCCAGCCCTGGAGCATCGAGCCTGCATCCAAAGAACCTCTATTTGGAAGTCTGGTAGATGTCTTTGATCACCTGCCAGGTAGGATGGCTGAGAATACGGATTTGCTTTTTAGAGTGTAATTACACAAAGAGTTAAGTTGTTAGCCTTCTGTAGCAATCAACTTAAAATCAAGTTAGTGTGACTCCTAAGGCTAGAGTAACATAGCTAGGAACAACCAATAAAAGCTATAAATGGTGGAAAAGTTACATTTTCCTTATCAGAAAAAGGATGTGAGAGAATTGAAAGCCTATGGCAGAGCAAACACTTGTTTTAACTTGCCAGATGGAGATCTGAGGTCCCGGGGGTAGGGACTGAGCTGTGGGGTGCCTCCTCACACTAATGAGGTTTGCCCTAGAATCTGAGGAGACAGATGGATCTGCAGGTTGGAACCCCCTGGCAATCTCCCTGGGAGCTGGCGTGATTTCACTGGGCCAGTTCCTGCCTCTGGTCGCTCCCCTTTCTCTGCCCTCTCCCTCCTTCTCCCCCTTCCTCTTCTATTTGTTTGTGAAGCTTTTGTAATGCTCTGTGCCCCAGTGAATGTTCTTCCCTGCCTGCTTCCTGCTTTTCTGGCCTCAAATAATTCTTCCCCTCCTGCCCCTTTGCCGCCCCCGCCCCCACCAACTATTTTGCTCTGTAATAGCTCCATCTTGATCTTTTCTGATCCCATTAAATTCCTGTTTATTCACAAGTGTTCCAGAAAGAGGTCATGCATGAATTAATTAGAAGGAAAGGAAGATGCCATTAGAAATTCTCGTTTCTGTGTCTGGGACTCAATTTAAGGATTTTTTTTTTTTTTTTCTGCTGGGAAAAAAAAAATGGGAGAAAGCGCTTTGGTCACTTGAGGAAATAAATAGGGGTCTTGCTGCCCACTGCTAGCCTTTAACTCTGTAGATCTCAACTAATGTGGATGATTTAATCCACACATGGTGAGAAGTAAGTGGATTTTCATGGATCGTGGCAGATTCACTGAGGAGAGGATAATTGCCAGGCACCAAACATCATACAAAAAGCAGGTGGTACACCACCTTGGGGAACTCTGGTTATCTGGCCTTTCATATGGAAATGCCTACAAGACAAGGACCAATTCCACTAGCGTAAAAGTATTCCTGTGGACTGTTTCATCTGCCTCCAGCCTCCACCAGTGGCAGCCAGAGTGTTCCTGCTCCGCCCCCACAAGTATACTTTTTAAGAATACTTGAAGCAATGGGGTATATATATTCAACAGAATATCACTCAGCCTTGAAAAAGAAGGAAATTCTGTCATGTGCCATAACATGGATGAATCTTGAAGATGCTACGTTGAGTGAAATAAGCCAATCCTAAGACGAAAATTACCATATGATTCCACTTGCATAAGGTATCTACAGTAGTCCAGATCACTGAAGCAGAAAGTGGAATGGTGGCTAACAGAGCAGAGGGGAGGGGGAGTTGGAGGGCTGTCCTTGAATGGATGGGGTTTCAGTTTGCAAGATAAAACAGTTCTGGAGATGTTTCACAGTGGTGTGGGTATACTTAACACTCCTCTACTGTACACTTAAAAATGGTTAAGATGATACATTTATGAGATTTTTCTTTTTACCACAATTGAAACTTTAAAAAAAATACATAATTCTGTAAAACAAACAAAAAAGAAAGAGAAAAGAAGACAAGAAAAAAATAAACTCATAGTTTCGGGTAGTAGTTACCATGAGTTGGGAAGGTGATTGGAAGAAACCAGATAAAGAGATGAAGGCTGTTGTCAACCCTTATAGCTTTCAAAGTAGGTGGTGAATCCAAAGGTGTTACTATATGATTGAAGATAACTAAATATTCAGTAAAAGAGGGCCGTACATGGGTCAACGATGAGAGCCAAAGATTACAAAGAGATCAATTTCGTACAAAATGAAAACATATGTAAAATTTGGTTACATCAACTCCCACTTTAAGATACTTTATAACTCCCTGTTTTTCCTAAATTTTAAAAAATTATCCTTAAAATTTCTTTCAAGATCCCTGTGATATCTCCCTACGTCTTTCCTCCTCATTGTGCTTATCATACATCCGTTTTCCTTACACTCTATTCACACTAAACATATTTCAGTTCCTCATTTTGCCTCCAGGCCTTTCAGCATGCTACCCACTCCCCAAAGCACCGATCCCCTTGCCTATTTCCTGGCTCACTTCCACTCTTTGGCATCTTTGCCCATCCTCAGGGAGGCCTTCTCTGCCCTTGCAGATGAAGTTTATCTTCTATCCCTGTCAAACGCTGACCACGGTTACTGCTCTTGCCTGTCTTGCTCTCCCCTTTGTCTTTGTCTTTAGATCTTAGCACAGCAGTGGGAGCTTTGCGAGTACAACTCTAACCATCTTTCCCACAAAGACGAAGACTTTCACTTTGTTGAATGGCCACCAAGCCTGTTCCCACCATCGGGTCAACCGTACCTGCTCCTTTTGCCTGAAATGTTTGCTCCTTCCCCCCCTTCCCCCCCTCCCCAGTAATTTGTTTAGCTAACCCACTCACTTGCTTCCAGTTTGGGTTCAAATACCACCTTTAATGACGTATGACACGCTCTTTATTTAATATTGAACTTCCTTCTGCAACTAGCCCCTCACATCTTCCCCCGGATATTTTACTCTAACAAAATATACAGCTTACTTTTTATGTTTGTTATATATCGTCACATAGTTCCGCCACACCCCCAGTCTCACTAGAACATAAACTCCATGAGGCAGGGATTATCCAGTGCATGTGTGTGGTAAAAACACACGTGTCATAAAATTTGCCATTTTAACCATTTGAAAGTAGAGAGTTCGGTATTGCGAATATTAATATAGGCTGCGAAACAGAACTCCAGAACATTATCTTGTAGAATCAAACTCTACTCATTAAACAAGTTTTTTTTTCTCCCTCCCACCAGATCCTAGGAACTACCACTCTACTTTCTATCTCCATGAATTTGACCTATTTTATAGACTTCATATAAGTTAAATCATACAGTGTCTGTCTTTTGCGACTGGATTATTTTACTGAGCATAATATCCTCAAGGTCTATCTAGCTGGACCTTCCTTTTTAAGGCAATGTAGTATTCCATTGTATGTATATGTTGCGTTTTGTTTATCCATTCATCCATTGATGAACATTTGGTTTGCTTCCACCTCTTGGCTATTGTATGTAAATAGGACGGAGAGATTTTTGTTTAGTTAAGTGATGGGTTCCAAGCACCTAGAAGAGTGCCTGTTGCCTAGTAGTTTCTCAGTAAAAATGTGTAGGATAAATAAAATGTAGGGGACAAAGTAGAGGCTATTTGCTAAAACTAGGACTTTCTGGATGAATTTTATACCCTTCACTAGAGCTTACCACTACCTTTCATTTGAGGCATCTCTGTGGCATGGTCTTTAATAAATAGCTGGAGTGCCTGAGTAAATGAGTTACTTGGGAAACCATGAGGCCTGGCTATCCAGACTCTCAGAGCTGCCCTAACATCTGGGTCTTTGGGATAAGTATGGTCTCTCTAAAATCACCAGTACAATGCCTTAGCTCCTGTGATTATATATACTCTGAGATACATACGCAAATAATTAGATGAGTCATCGGCCTCCAAAGAGGAAAGACTTAATGCAGGTGGGCCCTCAGGGAAGGAGAAGAGGCTTAGAAAGGTACAAAGGCTGGGGCTCTAGGTGCTCTCCAGTTTAGGGAGGGCTTAAGTGTTGGTGCTGGAGACTGTGTGAATCTTGCTGGTTCCCTCAACCAACTTCAACTCCAGTGAGTGGCTCGGCACTAGTATTTTACTGTTTCCCTTTGAAAGCCATATACAAAGGATTTCTTTCTACCCATTAACCTGTAAGTCGTGCCTCACACCAACTTGTCCCTCTTCTCTTTAACGAGAAAATCTCCCAAATTTTTTGATGCCGCCAAGATCTTGGTACCAGATTTGAAAATTATCACAAAAGCTTGCATGACTTAATTTATGTAATGTCATCACAGAGTTCAGGGCTATCGACTTCTGTAATCGAATTTGGGTTTTTATGTGTAAATTACAGGGAAGCAAGATTAACAGAAGGTAGGCTGACAGCCTCCCCGAAAAGACCCGGTGATGGTTACTCCAAATCTTTATTACAGAAACACTTTAGACTCTGGGTATTAGGAGGAGTATATCTCCAGGTATTCCGAAATCCCCAATTTGCAAATATTTTCATAGCATATAAATTTCCTAAAAAGGAAAGCAAAAGTATTTGAAAAATGTAAGTTTTCTCTTCACATTCTTAATTCTATATATCAGGGGGAAAAATTGCTCTGAATCACAGTTCCCTGAAGAATAATGCTTCTCATGCGTAGCTTCTCGAGAGAGATTGCACAAGAGTCACTGCGTTTCTTGGCTGAAGAAGCACTCATCCACTAAAGTGCCTCCCAGCCTCGCACCACCCTGATAATGAGTGCACACGAGTGGGTGCTTCCACACATTAAAATTAATATATCATGGGACATTGGGGGTTTTAAAAATTCATCAAAGCCTTGTCTGGTACCTCTGTGAAGGTCAGTCAGGGTCTGTGGCTTGATGTAGCACAGTAAATAAAGCATTTAAGCACAGAGGTTTTTAGGGTTGTTTGGATGGACGTTCAAATTCCAGCTCAATATTTATTCTGCCACTAAATATTTATGCTATTGGGGAAATTCCCCACTGGTTCTTCATTTATAACGTACAAAAATAAATCAATGCCTCTTCAAGAAGCTGTAAAGGGATCTAAGAGGAATATTCGAGCACTGAGGACAGTGTCAGACACATCCTAAGCACTGGAGTGATCGCGAAACAGCTCTGTTGCTATCGTGCTTGTCTTCTGCCCCTACAGACCATTTCCACTTCCCAGGCAGAGTGGTCTTCTGAAAACTTAAATTAGTTCTTGTTATATGATGGAGTAAAAACCTTCCACTGCAATTAGAAGAAAATTTAAAGAAGGGTGATTTTTTTTTTTTTTTAACCTCTTCCCAAGCCATCTTCCCCTTCGCTGATCAAACTCCAGTCATTGCCCTTCCTTCTGTTTCTCAAATGCACAGGCCTCCTTTCCACACCAAGGCCTTTGCACTTACTGCTTCCCTCCTCCTGGAAGCTGCCCATCCCTGCATCTTTG
>NW_011888811.1:6722868-6732196 GCF_000151845.1 Pteropus vampyrus
ACTCACTAACTCCCATCATGAAAGGAAATTATCTTGCTAATTAGTTTTTTTATCGTCTTTTTCTCCCAAATGGTATATAACCAAGCTCTCTTTTCGGCATGGTTTTGTGAATCCCCACTGTACTTAACATATAGTAGGCACTCGGTAAATGCTGGTTGGCTGGGTGAGTGGATGGATGGAAGGAAGGAAAGGCAGGAAAGGCAGGAAAGGCAGGCAGGAAGGCAGGAAGGCAGGAAGGCAGGATGGATGGAAGGCAGGATGGATGGAAGGATGGAAGGATGGAAGGCAGGATGGATGGAAGGATGGAAGGATGACGCCACAGTTGTTGCACCGTATATGGTAATGGTGTGGTAGTAAAATGATATACAAGTCTACATGACAAAGAAAATATCAAAATAAGTTGATGTAATCTCTTAAAGCTGCTCAGAAAAAATGGGGCATTAGGAGGAAAGTGGAATTGAGATAAAGGGAGGAACTTTGAGGAAGTTGTTTAACCTCCGAATATCTGAGATTCTCTGCCTGTCTCTTAGGGGCGGGGACAGGCCTACTCCTCATTTACAGGGATGTTCTGGAGCCAGAGATAATGCATAAAAGCTGCTGAGTGCTAATTAGCTCTATCTGTCAGGGCACAGGAAGCCAGCAGGTCTGAGTGGCTGATTGCAAGGTCTGTAGCTGAAAATACTTCCTGCCAACTGCCTGGAGTGGCTGATAAGGGAAATGACTACATTCTGTAAATTAACATATTCTAAGCAGGTCACAGTGGTGAAGATGGAAAGAAAGGTGGGACCACCCCCAGTTTAGTGACCATGGCTAAGTAATGAAGCTGTGAAGTTCTTGACAAGACAGTTGCTTTGGAGTCAGCAGTGGCCGGCAGTTGAGTTTAGTTTTTAGGGGTAGCTACTGGAAAAATTAAGGGAAAAGTTCACTTGTATTCATCGTGCTCACTTCTTAGTTCTCTTCACTTTGCCTTTCCTATTAGAGTGATCGTTTCCACGCTTATGTTTCCTTTTCCCTTTGAAAACAGAGTATTTCCATTTCTGCTGCCCATCTGATATGATTTCTCGAGATGATTTCTCAAGCACCAGATTTTCCTGGCATCATAGTTTAGTAGAAAGAGCACTGAACTGAACATCAGAAAAGATAAGGATTCTGGTTTTGTCCCTGTTCTGTAGGTGTGTTAGTCACCATTTCTTTGGTTGGAAGTAACAGAATCCCTAATCAAAAGCTTAAGAAAATCATTAGTTTACATAGTAGAAGCTCAGAGGGAGGTGAAGACATTAGGCATTGCTGGATCCAGGCATGTAGCAGTAACTGCAAGCTCAGTCTCCTCTACATCCCTCAGCCAACCTTCTTTTGACATAGTCCAAACTTTAACTCTTGTCAATTAGACATTTTTTACTCGATATTGACTCTCTACATGGGATAACAAAAATGGTGATTGGTAGCTCCAAGCTTTTGCCTTAACTCACTATCCAAAAGGGAGAAGGATCTCTCCACCTCTCTCTGGTCCAGATATCAAAACTCAAGGAACCAGGGAATGCGATCATCTGAGAAGTCGGGCCAGCAACATACGTAACCCTGCGCATCGGCGGGGTGGCAGACCGGATCCGCTGCTCACGAGCACTGTGATCGATGTCTCCAAGGCCGCACGATGGGGAGAAGGAGATGTGCACCAACAGAAAGGACGCTCGTCAGAACGACGACTCCCGTTCCTGCTCTTTTCTCATCTGTAAAATAATTGCATCCAGTAGGATTACAGATATGGATGTGCTCTGAAAAGCATAAATCCTGGCACAAATGAAAGCTGGAAGAGTTGCAGAAAAACTCTTCTGGTTTATGGCTCCAGAACCCTTGCTATGCCAGGTATCAGTTGGATTGTAAGGCTGGTAGAAAGGCTGAGTAGGACAGTGTGTATGAGCATTTTACGGGATTCTTGGCATGAGTCAGTGCCCGATGTTAGCATCTCTCCCTCAGGTAATGTGCAGTTTGCCAAAAGTTTACCCGAAGAGAAGACTCTAATGGTTGGTTTTCAACATTTCTGTCAAGTGTCAAAGACATTTGGAGATGAGTAGGTAAAATTGCCAGTATTAGTTAATATATGTAAATATTTTTTCATTCTCTCTCTGATACTTCCTCTTCTGTTTCTCTCCCCCCGTCCCCTACACAGCTGTTTTTGGTGGGGGAGGGTGGTGTGAGGAAACTGCAGAGTTGATTCCATGCATATTAAGTAAGAATATTTGTATATACTCTTTTACCATTTGAATTCTTTGCCACGTGAAGTGCCTGGCACACATCAATGTCAGCCGTCAGTCACGTGGGCGATGCCAACGATTTCAACACTACAACGGGAGGAACACAGGTGTCAGTTTCTTGGGGCAAAGGTTTTAGGTAGAACCTTTTTTGATGTGAGCTGCAGCCCCACACTCAGAGTGTTTTACTCTGTGGAGTGCCTCCCCACCACGAGAGGGGTAAAGCTGACTGGCATGCTGGTCACAGGGGCATCTGGTGTGGGTCTCTCACTTGCATGTTAGATATTCAGTGAAAAATGGATACTTTGTAAGCAGCTTCCAGAGAAAAGATCTGGAAGATGAATGGCCTCCCAGACAGTAGTATAAAGCTTCAGTCCCTGGATGAAGGAAAATTAAACTAAAAGCTGAGAGACCTGTGCGCTCACCTTGGCTTTCTTGCCAACTAGTTTCATGATCTTGGATAAACTCCCTCTTCTGGACATGAGAACTTGCTGATCTTGGGTGACATTTGTCAGTTTTGTGTACCCCAGTGCTTCTGGAATCCAGCCCTTATATAGAAACAAAGCAAGTGATTAGGTATTGTTTCCTCTTATCCAGTGTCCCTAACCTTCTCAAGCTCTTTGTCACCTTAGCTTGAGAATAGTATGTTCAACTCTAGTTCGTGGACTGTTCCGTCTCATACCAAACACCTTGATCTCTGAGGCATCACCCATCCCTTTCATTGAAGTATCAAAACTACCTGAATGAGAGGAATTTTGGATATGACCATGGGCAGTGCTGTGCTACCTCCACAAGAGATAATCGTTATAGGTCTAGAAGACAGAGATAGGTAGGTGGTCCACAAACTACACTGAGAAAAAAAAGTAATGAACTAGGAGCAAAAGAAGAGAAAGTGACCTAAAAAGATACACAGCAGCAAAGGTGCAGTTCCTGAGCTACACTCAGCGTAGTCATTATATTGGTGAATAGCTGGGGAAGATGGATGGCTGGGCGAGTGGTCGAGTGGATGGAATGGAAACATGAGTAAATGTTTGGATGTAAAGATGAAGGAAGCTGCTTTCTTTTTCTTCGTAGACAAACCACATAGTGACTTTGGCAACATTGTCGAAAGAGCTCTCCTCAGATCAGGTGAAATTTATTATCCTGGCTGAAACCGTTAGAATGCCCAGTAGGTGGATATTTGCTCTTCCAATCTGATTGGTGGTTATTGTTGTTGTTACACGTTGAATAGAACTGATATTACTTTATATGTTTGTTTTTGAGGTGATAATCGAGTAATATAAAATATCAGGGAGTTATTTTGCTTGACCTGAATACTTAGTGTCCTGGCTACTACGTAACACATTTTGCTTCTACCATTTACAAACCACTATAACAGTACAACCATTTCCCTTTCTGGATGGGATTACCTATAAAATAATTTGTTATGTTAAGGTTGCTAATTATGAAGCTAAAGCATACCCATTAAAGGCATTTACCTTGTAATTTGCGATGAGAGACTGAGTGAAATAAAGCATGAAATATGATTACTGTGGCTTAGGATGTAAGGATATAAAGCCACTCATTTATTTTAGGGCTGGGAATTAATTAAGCGAAATATGTTAACTTTAGAAAGAGGATCGCCACAGAGCAAAGCTTTTGCTGCCACCTCTTCTGGCCAGGGCTGATTTCTCCACAGGTATCCAGAGTCTTTGTCTCTCTCCTTAGCTGTCCTGTCCCACACCCTCCCCTCCCTTCCCTGTCTTAGACCTCCAAACTCGAATCCTCTGGACCTGTCTTTCACTACTTCCAACCGTTTAAAAAGCAGCTTACAGGAGGCGTTCAGTGCATGATCTCTGGAGAAAGAATCTTTGCCTTTTACTAGTATTAATACTCTCCAGGCCTCAGTTTCCTCATCTGTAAAATAATGATTCTAAAAGATAGAAATCAACTCACCAGACTGTTATAAGAACTAAATGAACTAACTATACATTAAGTATTTAGAACTTAATAGTAAGTTTTTCAATAAATTATAGTAATTTTTTATCACAAAGGCAATGAGTAACATTACAGAAATATGAAAAGAACACATTCATAATACTAATACTTTGTTTTGTTCTGAAAATGGAATTGTGCCTTCTGGATCCTTCCCACGGTGTGGAGAAACCACCAATGTGATCATTAGCTTTCTATACTTTCCTCTTACAGAAAGGTTTTCCTACACATCTAGCCATGAAGACCAAAATCCCACTTCCCAATTTGAGAAGATCTCTGTAGCTAAACAGCGCTTGTTAAATGTTAAGTACGTTGCTAGGGCAGCTACTTTATTAAGCCAGTAGCTGTTCTTCGAGTCTGGTTTTTGTGTTCATCAGGTTAGTTCCACATTCTGGAAAGTTTCACCCACCACACAGGACACTTTGGATGAGATTATTGTATTAGAATCACAGACTTGGGCTTTAGGATCAGCCAGACCTGGGTTCAAATCCTAAATCTGGGGCTGTGATCTTGGGCAAATGCCTGAGCTTCTTGGCTGCCTCATCTGGGAGATGGAGGTTAACACACTGCACTGTTTTGTGAGAACTGAAGGAAGGATAAGGAATGATCCTTGTTTTGGCTGTCATAATGGACACTGATGAACTCTCCCTGACGGAATGGTATGTCAGAAAAAGGTTTTCTTGGGGGTTAAAAAGCTAGAGACAGAGATTCTTTAGGGCCTCCAGGCACTGACCATGATTTTCTCTCCTCACACATCCTGGGCCCATCACAATCGAGCATTGCGTTGGTGCCAGAGCACAGGGAGAGCTGCATGTTTGTAAACTTGCCTTAAATCACAAGTGCCAATCGATGGGACCCTAAGTATAAAAGGGCAGTGATGTGGCAAGACTGGAGTTTTATAGTCTAGCAAGATCCCTTCTGCATGGACAGTGTCACTGTGAGCTGCGACCTCATCAGAGACCTCTGGGGCTGTGTTACAGCTGAGGCTGCTATAACAAAATATCACAGACGGGGCGACTTAAACAACAGAAATTTCTCATGGTCTGGAACCTGGAATTCCAAGGTCAAGGCATCAGCCGATTCAGTTTCTGATGGGAGTCCTCTTCCTGGCCTGTAGAGGGGCACCTTTTCCCTGTGTGCTCACGTGACCTTTCCTAAATACGTGCATAGGGTATGACAGGGGAGACGGCGAGCTCTCTAATGTCACTTATAAGGGCACTAATCGTTTGGATCAGGATCCCACCCTTACAACTTCATTTAACCATAATTACTTATAGGTGCTATCTCTAAATACAGTCACGCTGGGGTTTAGGGCTGCAGCATATGAATTTTGGAGGACATAGTTCTGTCCATAGCTGGGGTAAAGAGAAGCAATACTAAGTTATGCTGCATCTGCTCTTCCCAAAAAGAGTTGTGTCAGGATCAGCTTAGCAGGTGTGTGTGTGTCCTTTTCCTGCCAAACTATAAGCCACCAGAGTTGCTGCAGGTGACTATTATTTCCCTTTCCCACAGATGGGTGAGTCTAGAAGCACAAATGAGCTGTGTCATCTCATTGGAAGCAGGGGCTGGGACTGGGAAATCTGGAGCTAAAATGATGGAGAGTGGTGGCCCTCGTTTCTTGCTTTAATCACCAAGATAATTCTCAAGTGTCGCACTCAAGAGGGGGAAGCCATGCCTCCTGCTCGTTTTCTGTTAAATATACCACTGGAAAACTCGAATAACCCAGGATGTTAGAGTTTATTGACAGGCACATTACACATTGAGATTTCCAATCATGACTCCTCATAAGAGTTTGCAAAGTAGTTTTCCTACCTCTGTCTCGATGACTTGTCTTCTTCCAACTCGTCCCTTGTTAATGTGTGACACCAGACATGACTTCCTGGAGAGAAGCGATCAAGGAGCACATGCCCCTTGCTGAGAAACACATTAGCACAATTTTTTAAATATGCTCCTTAGACTCATTTGATCTATGATATGTGTTACTAGTTAATAAATATTGCCATAGCTTAGGTTCTGTCTACATGTACTAGAAACATCTGTTGCCATGCTCCTTTAAGCAAGACAAAATAGATATGCTGGTAATTGCTTTGAATTTTTTTTTTCCTCCCAAATAGTTGTGATTCAAGAAACTTAAATGGCATAATTATAAAGTATGCATTGAGAGTGCATTCCTCCTTAAAAATATTAATTAGACCCTTCTTAATCTCTATTGCAGATCTCGTTATGAACTTGTTTTTCTTCCAACTACCTCTTTTGATTATGCATAAATAAGATGTAATTACATATAGGTGGAAGGTTATTATATACAAATACATTTGTATTTTATGTAAATAAAATGCACAATAGGTTTTAGTAGTCGTCTCATTAAATGATACAGATTAGAACCAAAATTAGCATTTTGCCCTCTTTTAGTATCTACCTTGTCTCTTCCTTTTTCCTATCAGCAATAGGGAGCATTTAGGCAATAGAGATAAAATAATCAGTAATTTCGACCTCTAGCTGAAAGAAAATTTGTTTTCTTTGCATGTTTCCTTAACAGGTAAATTTGCCATCACCGCCGTTGCTATTATCACCATCTCTTTGTTTTGCTGTCTCCTCTTTCAGTTCCTCAGCTCGAAATTTGAGATAGATCTCTAAACCCATTTTATTTTTAAGGGAGGAGTGAAAGGAAGAATGTTTAGGGGACACTTGGAAATATGATCATTTTTAGTAATAGTTGTCCATATCGTAAGTATTTTGTTTTCCCAGAAGGTTCACAAAGAGAAGACTTTCCAAAAATGTAATTTTAATAACAGTCTCAAATTGATTTCCTTTTCTTATGCATACAGGCTCTTGCTTGAAACTGTGTGGGTACGCGTGATAAACAGCTAATTACCTGTCAGTTGCCATAGCAGTGTTTATAAGAAGACTAAGCTCATGGAGCTCTGTTACCCACTTTGACAGAATAACATTCTCATAATTTCTACCTTTCAATCCCTACTGGAGTTGCTAGCAGCAATTTTAGGATGCTCTTCATTTGGCATGTTCTTATGTGACCGATTTAGCTTCTTTCCTTTAAGTAGAGACTATCAGTTTGAGTGAGAGGTGGAGAGCATCGACTTGGAAGAAGCTTTGTGATGCTAACACAATAGACTCATGACTTAGCTTTGCAGAGTTCTGTAGGCAACAGTTGATATAGCCCTGGCCCAGCAAGGGGCCTTCTTCAAAGAGTTCTGCCTAGCTCCATGAATTCTTATATATAAAAAAAATCTTGTATATCACCAAGAAAACAGTACTTTATTCTTTCAATCAACGTTTTTGAGTACCTACTATGGGTCAACACTGTACTGGTCTCAGGGGATACTGCAATGGGCTGGATATTAGTAAGTCCCTAATTTGAGAGAGACATCTACTCATTCAGCAAATACTTCTTAAGCATTTACCATGCTCTGAGCACTTTGTTGTGTGACCTGGAGAGGATAAAAGAGAAGTACAGCCCAGATTTGGAAGTGAGGTCAGCAGTTAAGGAAAAACAGCTAGGTGGAAGTTAGCCAGGAAAGCTGGGGAGGATGGGAGCATGTGACAGGAAAGTATTTCTGAGAGAAGGGTCTTCTTTCTGAGATTAGTGGCAAGTAAATATGGTAGATTTAGAGAAAAGAGGTTACTGTGTCTGGAGAGCGGAATTCAAGACAGATGAAGGCAATGCCACAGAGATGTAAGCAGAGATCAAATCACGAAGGGCCTTAAGTAAATTGTAGCAGTTTGCATTTTTGAAAGATGACTATAGCGATATCTCCCATCCCACATGCTCTTTTAAAATGAGACCTTCTCTTATTTCTTCCACCAAACGGTGGTGTCTCTGCTCTTTTTCCTTGAACTTGGGTAGACATTTTGATTTCTGAGATTAGATTAAATAATGCCATACACTTCTGTCTTACTCTCTGTGGCCATTTACTTTTGGAACTCAGCCCCTTACTCTCTGTGGCCATTTACTTTTGGAACTCAGCCACCGTGCTGTGAGGAAGTCCTAACTAATCTACACAAAAAGACCACAAAGAGAGTCCATACGACCGTGTTCTGGGTGGTTGCTGGCTCATGTCCAGCCAACCATGTCAGGTTACTCTCAGTCTTCAAGCATTCCTAGATGAGATCCTAGACACTGGGGAGCAGAAACAAGCCACCCCCCTGGAGCTCTATCTGAAATCCTAACCTTGGGTAGCTTGTTACACAACAACAGCAAATAGAACATTTCTTAAGGAGTGTGTCCCTTTTTTCTGAGGCAATGAGGAGCCACTAAAGAGTTTTAAGCAGATAAGTAACAGGATTAGATTTGCATATTAGAAAAATCATTCTAGCTCTGATGTGTGGGTGAACCCTGGAGTCAGGGAAGCTAGTTGGGAAGATATTGCACAAATTCAGACAATATGTAAAAGGGGCCTGGACTAAAGTGATAGTAGGAGAGATGAAGAGGGTAAGTCAAGAGTTACACAGGAGCTAGGGCCTGGTTCTAGATTGGATGTGGTAAATGGGGAGGAGGAATATAGGAAACAAAGATTATGTTAGGGTTGTTGTCTTCCTAACAAGGTGGCTGATGGTGCCTTTCACTTTGAAAGGAAGCATCGGAGGAGGACTCACACATATAGGTGGAAGAACATGTTGGGAAGTCAGGAAATGGGAAGTGATTCTTTGGGTGCCCAATGGATCCTTCACACTCCAAATCAACAATTAAAGATGTCCAACAACTAAAGACGTACTTGGTTATACATGACATTTTCAGACATCTTCTTCTGTTTTCCTAAGTCAAATAGCAAAAAAGTGGAACATCTCTCAAAATTTCTGTAAATTAGTTGGAAGGGATTGATTTGAAAGCTCATGAATAAAGCCTGTCTAGTTTTAAGGCTATGCACTAGGAAATGTGGGGACTAGAATGATGAGTTAGATAAAATTTCAAATCCAGTTCTAGATTCAGCAGGAAGGTAAAACTTGCAATGATAATAAAACTAAGAAATGATATATTTAAAGAGTAAGAACATAGTTTAGAAAAGACTTCAGTCCCAATGGATTGTCAAGACCACAAGAAAGAGAAGGCATTTGAGCAAGAAAATACCATTAGATACAAAGAAAAG
>NW_011888811.1:6736371-6740326 GCF_000151845.1 Pteropus vampyrus
TTAATTTTTTAATTCTTTTAAAAAACCTAGTGGGCAGATACTATTATTATGATCTCTAGTCTGTAGTTGGAGTTCTGGATTTAAATGGTCTGATGGTCACATCCCCAGCTCTGCTACTTTATGACCATATAACCTCACCCACCCGTGTGTACAGTGGGGATAATAACAGCACCTTTTTGTAGCTTTGCTGCGTGAATTCCTGAATAGATACATGGAAAAACACTTAGCCTAGCAACTGGCACAGGGTAAAACCGTAGGCGTATGTCCCTCCATTCTCTTACGCCCATCCTGCTCTCATTGGCTTGTCTTTGCCTTCTCTGCGAGCATCATCCTTTTACTGCCATATTTCCTGCCCTCCTGTCAACCAGCAGGTATTGTTTGAATCGCTAACATATGTACAGATTTTTGCTAGATATTGGAGAAAATGGTAAAGATGGGTTACTCCTTTAGTAAATCAAGTTTTATATTAAATAATTTAAGGACGAATTTGGAGATTTCCCCCCCCCTTTTTTTTTTTTTACCAATAAGGAAACTTTTCAGGAAAATGTTTATCTTCTTTGTGCTATGTCACCTTTTCATATGCACCCCCACCCCAGTAAAAAAGAAAAACATTCTTTTATAGGCAATATGATGTTTAAGTGTTCAATTAAAATAATTCAGAGGACAGGTCTGTGAGTACAGATCCAAGTGGTTAGAATTCTGGAGATATAATGACAACTTGAAACAAAAGATGAACAAATGTGAAATAAAGTCACATGTCTTATTAAAAGCCTTTTAATCTCCCTTAAGCTCTTGCTTCAAATTTACTGCTCCCTAGGGGCTTTACACAAGCCAAATGGGTCAGTCCATTCCCAGACAGAAAGAATTAGAAAATCTTATCTCTTCAGATTTTAACTAGCAAGTGCTTCTATTTCTGACACACAGTGTGGTTACTGGAAATTAGCCCTGCACAGTATAAGGTGCCTGGATTCTGTGCTGTGCTGACTTTCCTGTAGTTCCCTGCCCTGTGTGAGCCCTTTAGATTCCACTCCCCAGGTCAGCCATGCTGGTCTCCAAGGCCACCTAGTCTCTGCCCAAACTGGCTGCCCCATTCCTCACCACATTAGATTTCCCTTTCCTCATGATAAATTCCCTTTTGAGGCCCTTTGTTTGATAGAAAACCTTTTTAAGACAGTTTTAACTTACCGGAGAATTTCTAATGACTTCTATGAAAGGAAAATGGTTGATTTCCATTCCTTTCCTTTCAAAAGGCTCATTTGAAGTCATAGAAATCAACTAATTTCCTGCCAGTTCAGCTCAGGTGCTATCAGTATTGTGCTACACAGCTTCCACAGATCCTCTGAACCTCGCCACCTGGCCTTCACCTCAGAAGAGCCGGATTCTCTCCAGAACAAAGGATGCTACTCCAAGAAAATTTACTGTGTTTAAGGAAAGCAGCTGGAAATTCTAAAATGGAAGATTTTCTTCTAAACCAAATAAACACTTTATAACAATTGAGACCAGAGAAAATGAACCTGAAAAATGGTAGGTTTTAAACAAGTAAAGGATAATTCTGGGTTCCAAACTGCAAATTAAATATAGGGAATTTTCTTGAAGCTGAGCCTCTTAATAAGTTCAAAGCGTATTCTAGGCAACAGATTCCAAGTGGGGATCACCTGAGCTGTTTGGAAAATGGCTTCACGCTTCAAAACTGAGATGGACAGTCCTCATCACCAACAGGCAGAATGTTAGACTGAATGCGATTCAAATTGAGTTAATATTTTCGAGGCCAGCTTGGCACAAGTTCTGTAACAGGCACAGTGCCCAGAAAAAGAAAGCAGAAAAGCCATGCTATTGAGCCTCGTGGAGCCCACGTTGGACAATTCCAGTAACTAAGGAAAGGAAACTATAGAGACTGTAAAAAGAAGAGTAATTCTCCCTGCCTCAGTCTCTTGTAGATTGTTACAATATTAGCAAAGTAATTTGAGAAATTTTGGATTTAACAAAAGTAAACAGGTGTCTCTACAGTGAGGTTTTGCAATATGTTTGTAAATCTCCAAGACGAGTGTGGAGCGTGCAGTTTTCTATGCGCACTGGGAAACTGTTATCCTTGGAGCATCTTTCAGTGCTGGGGAGTGGTCTTCAGAACCATCTTTGGGAATTGTTGTGGTCCTTGTTTCTTTCTCTCCAGCTATAATAGGTTAGGACAGAGAGAACAGCACTGGTGCAGTCCCCAAGCTGCCACTCATGCCAGCAAAAGAGAAAGTACAGCAATATGCTAATATCCATTAGCTTCTTTGCCTCATTATGCAGTTGCTTCCAGGTTTTGATTAATGAAAGCGTTATTGGGAACAACAGTACTCGGTTCTTTTTCAGGCAGACAGCACATTATTCTTAAAGGTGGGAGCATTAATCTTTACTTTGTTTATTTTTACCCTCCTTTGTCTTTATAAATGGCCGCTTGTACCAGTTCTGGGATATCTTTCGTTTGAACAAATTTGGCCACAGGAAAATACCCTTCAATAGAGAAGGATCTGTGATAAGAAATACATATGACTCCCTCACACCTGTACACGTGGCTCCTAACATACTTCTCCAACCGTGAGACCCAATTTGAATAAAGCAATCTCTGTGTTTTAAAGAGATGAACTTAAGCAGCTTGGAAAGCTATGAAATTAATCCATATGGACTGTTATTTGGTCTGTTCTCTGACAGAAGCAAGAAAATGCAAAATTAAATGAGGGCACAGCGAACAGAAGACCTAGCTCTGACTTTGGGAACAAAGACTTCTCTTATTGTGGGAAGATGGGAGCCTGCGAGTGCTGGGCTGTGGAGAAGCAGGTGTTGCTATAAATCAGAGGAAGGAAGATGTGGGAAGAAACAGAAACAATCTACACTGAACCATTCACATAAAGAGTGAAATATCTGAGTTCTTGGGGCGCGTTTAGGGAGAATGCCTGGGGATCACTCATGTAATCAAGAGACCTAGAGGTAGAAATCTGTTCTAATGCTCGGCGAATTGTTCTTTTGCCTCCACCACACTATCTTAAGGGATCTTTTATTCTATTTTTCTGACACTAGAAACCTAAATTTTTCTCCACTCAATTCTACCCAATGCTTTCTCATCTTGGTAAGTGTCATTACCATCTATCTAGTTGCAAAATCCTCAGCCAAGGACTTATTCTTGATTTCTGTCTTTTCCTCGATACTTTCACTCAATCCATCCTCAAGTCCTATTGCTTCAGCTTTCAGAATTTACCCTTTAAAATATGGTCAACCCTACTGATGACACCATGCTACACCGCCTGCTCGAACTATTGCCAGTTGGTCTCCTCACTTCCATGCTTGGTCTCAACAACCTATATGTTCCACCTAGAATGAGTGATATTTTTAAATATAAATGGAATAATGTTATTCTTATACGTAAAACTGCCCAGCCTTTAGAAATATACGATTTTTTTCTTGTTCACAAAGTCCAAGGCCTGACTTCTTCCCTGGCATCCTTTTGTGCCTTAGAGCCACGCTGACCTTCTTTTCTTAGGGCCTTCGCCATCACCGTCTCCTCTCCTTGGAATGCTCTTTTCCTCCAGCAACGCTGTCTCCCTATCATTACCGAGGCCTCAGTTCAAGAGTCTCCTCTTTAGAGAAGTTTTTCCTGACCTATCCACCCTGCACCCCATCCCAGAGTCATTTTTGCCAAGTCAACCTGTTTTCTTCCTTATAAACATCTTACCACTATCTACACTTCACTTTGTTTTTCTTCTTCATTGTCTGCCTCCTCCCCATTCTTCACTAAAATATGAACTCCATGAGAGCATAGGCTTGTTCATCTTGTTCATCCCTGACCCTTATAGCCCAAAAGATTATCTGTCCCATAAAATATCCTCAATAAGTATTTGCTAATTGAATAAGCATACAGAAAATAAAAATACATAAGCATACAGAAAATAAAAATAAAAAAGCATACAGAAAAGAC
>NW_011888811.1:6740396-6758863 GCF_000151845.1 Pteropus vampyrus
AGATTATTAGTTTTGGGGCTGTTAGAGTAATTCTATCTAAATTTGGCAATGGGGCAAATAAGAACCAAAGTAGTTAAAGATCCTAATCAAAGTTATTCATCTAGTTGTGTAAGGCAACCTAACTAATGGTAAATAGAGATTAAATAGCATAAAAGAATAGCCATTTCTTTGGTAGAAAAATAATGTATTTCTTAAAATCTACAAATCTAGGAGTTAATGGGAAAAAGGCTGGGGTTTGAGTTGGAAGACATTATTTTGCTAATATCAGTGGCCAAGTCCTCTAACAATTCAGCCTCAGTTTCCTTATATGTTTTGAAAATATTTGATGTAACAAATCATGAGAAGGAGTATCATGAGAGATGTCTGCTGTTTTTAAATGAAAGAAAGGAGAAATTTATTTTGACTCGCAAATTTATTGTAGTATGTGTTTATATGTAGAAGTTCTAAATATATATCAAGATTGGCATTTTGAAAATTTTATAATCAAGAGAATTTGTTTCCTAGAATATTTTATAGATTCATATCAAACATCAATTGAGTACCTACCACGTATAAAATATGAGAGTATATATAAAAAATAACTGTTTTCTTTATTGGAGTTAGCCAATAAGTGGGGGGAGGAAAAATTTTTGGATACTTTCCCTGGAAATATATGGGAATGAAGAGTAAGAGAAAGGATGGTGTATGAAGAGGTTTTTTTTTTTTTAATGTTGGGGGTTAACCACATAGAAGAGCTATCTAGCTCTGTGTTGCAGCAGAGAGCAGAATGGGAACTAAAAAGTGAAATGCCTCGAGAGGCAGATTTCAGAGGCTACACTATAAGTAAGTACTCCTAGCAATGACAGCTGACCCACATTGGATGAGTTTGTCTTAGATATCAGGGTGAACCCCATTACTGGAACTAATCAAAGAATAGTTTTGGACACACAGTGGTGTGCTAGACAATGTTTAAATCTCCAGGAAGAGCGAAAACAAGCCATGGTTTGTTGAGTTTGCTCATTTCCATAGTGTAAATATTCCCATTATGCCTTACTTCACACTAACATCATTAAAAATAGAAGAGAAGAAATAGGCACATTTCATTCTCATAAGCTGGTACAAGAGAGCTCTAGAACAGCCCTGGATAAAGTCAAAACTCTATCAGCTGCAAGTTACAGGAAACTGAATGCAAATATAAGTTTTAAAAAAGCAAGAAAAATTTTAGTTCATGTAACTGAGAATTTAGAAGAGGGCTGCATCCTGGCATTGCTGGATTCAGCGTTCAAATGTTGTGTCAAGAATTGTGTTGCTTTCATTCATGCATGCATTTATCGGTTCGAATATGTTTACTGACTACCCATACTAGGTCCAGCACTGTTTTGAGTGCTGAGTATATAGTGGTAATGTAGACGTAATTCTGACTTCATGAAGTTCTAGTGGTGGAGACGATCAATCAATATACAATGTCATAGGGAGCGATAAGTGCTATGAAGAAAAGGAACCTAAAGAATAAGGAGTCGTGGGGTTTGAGGAGAGACTGTAACAGATCAGGTGGAAAAGGAGGGGACAATGATTGGGAGGTAAGCTCTGTGAATACTCGGGTGAGGACATTGCAGATAAAGAAAACAAGTTCACAGGGGCTAAAACGAGAGCATGCTTTCGTATTTGAGTTGAGGGGTGTCAGGAAGTTCTGTGGTTGGAGTCAAGTGAGTGAGAGGGAGAGCGGTAGCAAAGGAGTTTGGGAGAGAAAAGGACCAGGAACTTGAAGCCAGAACAAATACTTAGGGTTTTATTACAGGACAGATGCAAAACCATTGGAGGATTTGAGCAGTTAACTGCCATGACTTGATTTATATATTAGAAGAACTCATACATAAGTTCTTCTCATATCTGAGTGGAGAAGCAGGTGTTGCTATAAAGATTAAAGAGTTGTTGGAAGTAGGCAAGACACTCCAAGAAGCAGGGAACCCTTTAGGAAACTATGGTTATAACGCAAGTTGGTGATGCTAGTGGCTTGGACTATGGTAAAGTGTAAAGGTGGAGAGGGGTGGACAGGTTTGTGACCACAGGACTTGATAGTGGACTTGCTATGAGGTATAAGAGAAGGAGAGGAATAAAGATCAACTTTGAAAATTTGAGGCTTAACCATAGAAATATTCATGCACATGTATTTTGACATTCACAGAGATGCATATTAGACTATCTCAAAGGAGAAGTAAGGGCCAAAGGTGAAAACATGGGACCTATCCTTGAGTGAAAAGATGGTATCTAAAGCCATCAGCAACAAGTGTAAATAGAGAAGATCCAAGACTGAGTTCTATTCTAAAAGGGGGAGAAGATGCAGCCAGAGAAATGAAAAGGATGAGCAAATGACAAGGGAAAAACAGATGTTCTCAAAGTCAACTGAAGTCAATACGTCAAGAGGTGGGAGTGACCAACAGAGCCAAGTATTACTGAGACATTGACATGACCAGAGTGATTTCAGTGTGATGACGGGACCATATCCTGTTTTGTGAGGGTTGAAAGGAGACAGCATAGATAATACTTTGAAGGAAAGCCGCTGCGAAGAAAGGTAGAGTAATAGGACAGGAATGAAGGAGGCTTGAGAGTTAAGAGAAAAAATGTTTTTTGTTTGTGTTTTTGTTTCCTAAGTTGGGAAAAGTCACAGAAAGTTCGTAAACTGGTGGCTATAAGATAGTAGAAAGGACAATTTGGATAATGAAGGAGAGCGAGAGGTAAGGGAAAGAGCAAACTCCTTGAGTAGTAGCTGCTAAGATTGGGGATCCAGTGCACATAGGAGGGGATCGGTATTAGTTAGGGGCGAGAACAGATCTCTGTTGTAATGAAAGGAGAAGAAAAATGTGGCTACAAAAGCTGTAGGGTTGGTAGATTGGCCGGTGGAATCATAGGAAACTCATTCTGATTACTTGTATTTTCTCACTGAAATGAAAAGTGGAGCTATCAAATGCAAGTGATTGGTGAGAATAATGTATTAGAAACTTGAGGAGAAAGGAGACAGTTTGAAGTGGACCTCTCAGAAAATGAGTGTATTGACCAGGAAAATATATTAAAATTGCCAGGCATTGCCAAGGGGTCACTTGAGGCTCTCAGTTTGGTTTCTGGATTCTGCCTTCATTCCTCTGGCAAGCTCAATCCTCTTTGTGCCAAGATAGGTACCTGTTTTTCATGGCTTACATCTTAGCAAATCCAGTGGAAAGAAAGAACTTCTTTCCTAAGAATTCCCAATAAGAATCTGAGTGAGCTCTCATCTGCTGGACTTCACTCCTTGCTCAGGCTTGATCTCATTGCTGTGGTGGTGCATTGGGTAAGGAAGGAGAACTGTGCTCTGATCAGTGGGTTGTGCATCCTCACCAGGAGCCTGGGGCCATGTGGATTCAGCCCTATACACACATGAAGATACAATGAGGGAGATTGGCTTCCAAAGAAAATCATAATAGAAACTGTGAGGGCAAAACGGACAGTATCCACCACTGTGTATTACTGGTTTATCATTTACTGAAGAATTGGCAGAGTTGAGTCAGGCTTCATAAATGACCTCTAAGTACTCTTTCCATTGTATGTCTTTAATTCTCTAGTTTCGAAACTCCCAAACCAGGCACATTTATCTGGGGAGGGGAATGATCCGACAATGATACTATCGATCAGTTTCGTCAATCTTCTGAACTATTCACCTGCTATACCCAGTCAGTGCATATATGCCTGCCCCTCCTGGACAAACTCTTCCCACAGCCCTCTGTCTCACACAAGCCCTATTTTCTTTGGGATTTTTTTACAGTTGTCATATTGCATTAAATTTCCTTACAGTTTCTCATCTTTAAAAAATATATATTTATTTTTAAAACATTCTGCACCATTGCCTCTAAAAACATAATTCTGTTTTTATTAACTTCTAACTATATATATGTTTTTTTTTTCTTTTAAAAGTCCTTCTTGACAATTTTGTTGTGGATTTATATTCTCAGTATCTGCGCAATCATATAAGTTGCTATGGTAATATTATAAAATTATTCCAAATCACGAGGCTTCCCTGAAACCAAGAATGCTGCATTTAGAAATAACATTGCTGAAAACCCTCCGTTTCAGATAAGAAAGTCCCAGATAAGCAGAGACTCTTAACTAAGTTTACTGTCCCAATTTTCCCTCTTAACTTATCATTAAGTTAGATTTTGAGTGATAACAGTGTACAGAAAAATGATCCCCAGCTCACAAAAAAATAAATTAGTCTTGAAAGAGCATCAATATTTAGTAAGAATGCTGTTAACTAAACATAAAATAGGTTTTATTTCCTCTTCTGCCATATATAGCTTATACAACCCTGGGCAAATCGCTTGCTTTAGTTTGCTCATTTATGAAATGGGGATGAAAATATTAAACCACCTTTTAGGCTTATTAGAACCTACTTTTTATTGTGATAAGAACACTTAACATGAGGTCTGCATCTATGAAGTCTTATCAAAGTTTTAAGTTCAGTATGGAATTGTTAACTGGTGTACAGCAGGTCTCTAGAACTTATCAGATGTAACTGAAATGTTGTACTTTCATTGAGCAACCCCCCACCCCTCTTCCTGCTGCCCCTGGCAAGCACCGTTCTATTTTCTGTTTCTATGAGCTTGACTATTTTAGATACCTCATATGAGTGACATCATGCAATACTTTTCCTTCTGTGACTGGCTTATTTCACTTAGCATATTTACAATAGTCAAGAAAGGAAACAACCCAAATATCCATTAGTGGATGTATGGATAAAGAACATGTGCTTCGTATATACAATGGAATATGATTCAATCTTACAAAAAAAAATCCTGTCATATGCAACAACATGGGTAAACCTGGAGAACATAATGTTAGGCTTATTAGAATTTAAATAAAATGTACATAAAGTCTGAATACAGCATCTGGTACTGAATCATGACGTGTTCCCTCACTCACTATCTCCCCAGCTCTCACAGCATTCAGGCCTCAGGGGTCAGCTGCACCAAGCTCACTCTCATGTTCTTGGCAATTTATTCTCCTGTCTGCCGGCTAACAGCCAACAGGTGCTTGATTCTGGACCACCCCTCTAAGCTAAGAGGCAGGACATGGAGGGCGTTCCTCCATGGAATTTTTGATGAATGGGTATAGACCTTTGCATTTGCCCCTCCTGTCACTAACATAGTAGGCATTCATATGTTTGTACATTAGAAAGGACAATGAGAGAGAACATGATATTAAAAACAAACAAACAAAACAAACGAACAACAACAACAAAAAAAACGCTGCCTTACTAAGACCAGAGATACCAGGGAAAGTGGTTAAAAGCATTGGCTTATACTTTATAACTAAGTGATTATCATCTGGGAACAAAATGTTTCTATTTGATAACCTTCTCACACTCCTTGGGTTTAGAAAGTGGCACTGTCTTTGCTTCTTGTTCCTGATCTATAGCTCGGTGCAGAGAATATATTTATGCAGTGAAACAAGGCAGCTCCAGGCTGTCCAGCTCTGAGGCAGGACACGGGGGAGAGGAGCCTCCTTTACTCATGCTTCTCTGTTGGGAAGCAAAGTTTTGAAGTTGACCTCAGGAGCCAGAGTAAATGGATAGAATCATTTACAATCCCAGAGAGACTCCGCTCCAGTTCCGCATCAAACACCTCCCCACTCTCTTTGTTCTCCTTGAACAGAACAATACGAGAGATCCAATCAGACTCCTTGGAAGGCCCTTCTGGAGAAGGCTGCACCCCCACCCATCCCCACACACAGTCACCTCATTTCAGTGTTCACTCCTTTTATGGAATGTGGAAACTGCTTTCAACTTGAGGATTTAAAAAGAAAAATTTGACCTAAAGTTTTTTTCCCATTAAGGCAGCCAAGACAATGAGTCCCCCTAACCCCATACCCACCCCACCCTACCCTTAACTGAGGCCATTCTTGTGATTGCTGGCAGAAATCATAAAAAGAAAAGCTTCATGAGTGGGTTGGGAGCCTCTGGTTGGATTTTCAGTTTGACAGTATTTGAGAAACGGGTTTTAAACATGGAGCATTAGGATAAAGGAAATATTTTTCTGATAAATTTAAATTAAGGCTCTTTACATTACCAGAGATTTCAAGAAACCATAAATTCATAAGTAACTCCCCATCAGCTAATCCCCCTTGGTTTTCAGAACTGCGTAGTTAGGAAAGCTTTCACTGCTGGATTGTTCCTCTTCTTGTTGGTGATGAATTATTAATGTGACTCTGATACACCAGGGAGGCTGCCTGATGCGCCCACTCCAGGGGCATCACTGCTGAGATGAGCCTGGCTAATGAAACCTCATTGGAGCATTTATGCATTTATTGAGCACCTACTATCTATCAGGCCGTAAGGGAATACAGACATAGAAAACACATGCTCGCCCACAGGAAAGAGAGACAAAGAATCAATGACAATACTGTGTGTTAAATGACAGGAAAAAGGTATTCTTTGAGCATGAAGGATAACACCCTGAACAGCTAGCAAGGCTGGCCAGAGACAGATAGCCAAGATCTGAGGCAAAGACTTTGGAGAAGAAAGGAACCTGAAGTAGGCTACAAAATGTAGGTGAGATTTTAGTCGGTCAAGAGGGCTTTAAGAACGTAACAAAGAGCATCGAATATGAGACTGAAGGCAGAAAATACCAAAAAAGCATATAAAGAACTTCCTGGTTAGAATAATGTTGGATACATGTTATTAAACATTGGTTAAGCATCAGGTATTAGGCATAGCTTTGTGTACACATTAACTCATTTAATTGACATGCAAACTGCATCAGTGAGGAATAGTTAGGTGGCAAGTAACAGAAAATCCACCTCCAACTGACTTAATTACAATAGAGAATTTATTTGAGCTTGTGTAACCCAACTGTCCAAAGACATATTTTGGGTATGAGAAGGCTCGAATTCCTTTTGCAAGCCACTGGGGTAAAGAACCAGATATATCCTTCATCTAGAATGATAATACTCTTTTCTCTACCATCTTTAAACACCTCCTGATTTTATATCCTGACTCTTCCACTAACTAGCTTTGTGACCTTAAGGAAGTCACTTAACTTCTCTGTGCTAGAGATGGTCTTAGAAATATTTATAAGTTTAATTTAAAGAAGTGCTTCTTAACCTGAAATTCTAAACAAAATTATCAGGATCATGCATGCACACACACGCATTTTTCTGGAAAGAAGTTCAACACTTTTTCTTAGATTCTCTAGAAGGCAGATATAGTTTATTTTTAAAAGATTGTGACATCTCTTTATAATTGAAGGGTCAGCTAGTATGGTTTTCTCTTGAGAAGCCCTTGGACATAGAACATTAGCCCTGGGTGGTCGTTTAAACTTTCTCCACAGTTTACACAAAGATAAATGAAGACCCAAAGCCAGGAAGGGACTAGGAGACGTTTATATAGCTTCTTAATGGTAGACCTTGACGTTAAATTTTGGAGTCTTAACTCGCTGCTAGATACCTTTCTTATTATACCAGACAAATGTCTTCCCAGGCAAACCCTCCATATTTCCTACTGTACTACATGTAAAGGCAAATGACGTGAAGGGGAGCCCATGCTACTTTTAGAGATCTGAAGGAAGTCCATTGTGGCTCAGGCAGAGCACTGAGGGGAGAATGGCAGAGAGATGAGCCTAGGGAGGCAAGGTCTCCAGATCATTCAAGACATGTGAGAGACATAGCTCATTACTAGTGGGAAGACACAGAAGTACTTGAAACAGGGAAGTTACATGATCACATTTGCACCCCTCAAATAAAGAGCTGCACAAGAGTGGAGATGGGGGGGGCTACCCTGAGCGTCGTTGCAGTTATCAAGTTAGAGATGGGTTGTGGGTGCACGAAAGAGAAATGGACAGATTCCAAGGATGTTTTAGAGTCAAAGTCAATAGGATTTGGTATTAAATTGGATGTGGGGGCAGAAGTAAAAGGGGAAAATCAAGTGTGGTGCCTTGGTTCTTGTCAAAGGAGAGGCTGGTTGGCCAATGGGAGATATATCTGGAGAAATAGTAAGCAGAGGTCTGAAGACATGCCGCTGTTCATTGCATTAGACTTTGAGCACTCCTCGAAGACAGTAATGACCAGACCTCCAAGCTTTAACATCCACATATTCCTGGATAAAAGGAGGGAGAGTGATGGTGATTGGTATTAGGTAAGCTCAGTTTTTTTGCCACAGACCTCTGGAGGGCCATTGCCTGGGTGATATTGAGCAGCTGGTGACATTTCTTTGTGACATAGAGCAGCTAGAGATATTTCCTGGTGAGCTTTGATAGCTCCCCTATAAGTTACCCAATACCCTTCTAATTCAAACAAGCTATCCTTAGATCCTATACATACTCAAAAGTGACACTGAATGAGAGCGTCATTCATGCAGTCAGTCAACATATAGTTATTGATCTCTGCCATGTTCTTGGCCCTTTTTGAATCTAGAAACATAGCTAATCACATAACTGAAGCATTTGAGTTTTAATCTGTTTAGAGTCAGTAGGTCTTGGAACTGGTTCAACACATTTAGACTGTAGAATTTGGACAGAAAAGAAAACAATGGCTTGTATCTATGCACCAGTTATTAGCTGGATAATCATGTAGACCAGTTTGCCTGGGAGGTCTTTATATCTTTTCTCTTTCTGAAGTGTGGAGATGGTAAACTCAATAAAAACTATTGACGGACTGGATAACTCCTTAAAGGCTTAGTTCCAATTAAAACCAAGTTAAGGGAAAAAAAAAAAAAAACTTGTATCTCCGATGGATAGAATATTCTCCATTGGCTAATTTACTGTGCACCCTGTAAATCTTTCTTGCATGAGAAAAGCCATTTGTCAAAGCTATTTAAAGGTTATGTCATTCTCCTTTTAGGCATGCAACAGTTGAATAGCTTGAAAATATGAATAATGAATGCCTTTCACATAACAATTGGATTACTTCAAGAAACCACCTTAATAAATAGTCACAGCTTCTTCTCTATGCAAGCCAATATATGCGTGAACAGTATTAAGTTTCTCTATATCCCAGGAACTTATTATCTCTTCAGTAAAAGTAGAATTAGAAACAATGCTAAACAAGGCAGAGGGTAATATACAGGAGTGAGTGCAGGAAAGAATTCTTCATTTCATAGATGGAAGGTGACATCTGATCCACTCTCTAGAAGAAAGAAATATTGGAATGAATACCTGTAGCCCATCTCTCTATTTTATTACGTGTTTCTCCCCACAGGAAAAAGAAGAACTTATCCATTGATGATCTGGGAGAATTCTGGGTATTTAAGGAGGAAACAGCCACTGCCTTTAAAAGGCAATGAACCAATAGAATTTCCTGGTTTAGTTATTTTACTGCAATTATAAAAGATATCGGCATTAGAGGAGGAAGGGTGAAGGGTTCAGAGGACCTTATTCTTCATTTCTTTGCAACTTCTTATTAATCCATAGTTAGTTCAAATTAAAATTCTATTTCTAAAAGGTACAGTGGCCTCTTTATTTCTCTAAGGCTTTGCTATTTAATAGAATAGCTACTAGCTACATGTGGTTATTGAGCACTCAAGACATCTTTTAAGTATAAATGTATACCAGATTTAGTATGATTTTTTTAAAAAAGTCCAATTCAGTAATTTTTATATTTATTACATGCTGAAATGATAATGCTTTGGATATATTGAGTTAAATAAAATATATTCTTAAAATTTTGCCCTTTTAAAATTTTCCGTGTGACTACTAAAAAAAATTAAAATGTACATGTGGCTCACATCATATTTCTATTTAGGTACTGCTCTAATTTTTTTTTTCCAAATGAGTTTGTGAGTGAAGCTACAATTTTGCAATTAGGCGGCTATTTAAGCGTCTTCTTTAGTTTTTTTCCACATGGGATATAGACTTGGGAAGGGGTAGATTAACTGGAAGCTCTTAGGTCTAAGCCATGTTTAATAATCCAGGAACACTTGTCATTTATAAGCGTTTAAACCTCATTTATTAATTATCCCTTTTGGCTTCTTATGTCTATTTCAATAGTTAGAACTGGAACAAGAGAACAAGAAGATTAAGTTCCTTTAAACCTTTAGTATGAAGGGATAGATGAAATACTGAAAGAATATAGAGGGAGAGGAGAACTTTTAATCTAGAGTATATAAAAAAGATTAATAACAAAATGGCATTTGTGTTGAGCTATGCACATAAAAATTTTCTAGGAAAAGGGCATATTAGAGATAATCTAGAACCTGAAATTATGGAAGAGGTTTGGGAGAGAGCTAATCATCCCATTTGGCTAGATATTGAGCTATTTGCCTGGGCAGTGAGTAGTGTCCCCAGGTTGCTTAGAATTCATTATGACGGAACTTGAATGAAGGCTAAGAGTTTGGAGATTATTCCATAAGGCAATTAGGAGCCATGAAACAATTTTTGAGCAGAGGAGTAAGACGACTGGGGCTCTGGGTTGAAATAAGTACTAGTAGTATGAAGAAGAGATTAACATGAAGAGAAATTGGAGGCAGAGACACCAAAGTATCCAAGAATTGCCCAATATTCTATAGAACCTGGTCTTTAAAGGTAATGAAAATCAAATTGGTTTAGAAAATAATGATTGGAAAATCCAAATAATTGAAAAAAATCTATTATTTTTTTATTCGAATCCTGTTAGTAATTGTTGAAAATATTCTCAAATCCAGCCCTGCATAAGGCAGATGGGTTCCCTGTCCTTATCAGATATGTAGTCTATGAGGAAAAATAGACATTGAACAAATATTTTAAAAAGTACTTCTAGCACATTTAATTTCAGAGAGTCGTAACCTAACTTAACCTTGGGAGTGTGTGAAGGCGAAATCATGTATGGCCTACAGGGTCTGCAGTCCACATCCTTATAAAAAGTGGGAAGTCCCTAAAGGATGTCATCAGTGTCAGGAAATGATTAGATCAAAATTCAATATTGGAATGGGAAGGTAGGTGGAAACCACCTAACCACATGGCTAAGAGGACAGGAAGGAGTAGACACTTTTTAGGATGCTGTTATCGTGTGGTCAATAGGAAGATGGTAGTTACTTTAATTTCAATTATACCAGCAGGTGTAGAAATAAACAAAAGTCTAGAATTCTTTAGGAACAAACTAGATGAGACTTAATGACTGCTTGAATATAGGGAAGTGATGGAGAGAGAAGAGGCAAGGACAATATTCATGTTATAGCTGGCATGGTAGATGATGCCTTCCATGAAGAAAAGGAACAAGGAAAAGTATAGAAAAGATTTAAAACACCATGCACAATACAAAGAGCCTCTTTTTCCTGTTGGATTAGATTTTTCAGGGATTTTGAGATGACTCTGTTCAACCTCATCATTCAAAGTTTAAGTGATATTTACAAGATCTCACAACTGGTTAATGATGGAGCTGGAATTGGATACAGATTTCTTGAATCCTATGAAGCCCAGTTCTTTACTCTACAACCTTGCTTCTCACAGTGTGGTCCAAGGGCCTGGAAGCATCAGCATCACCAGGGATCTTGTAAAAAATACAGATCTAAGGTCCCACCCTTGATCTCCAGAATCTGAATATACATTTCAACAAGATTCCCATATAATTCATACGCACATTACAGTTTGAGTCTTACTGTTCTACATCACGCATTCTTATTTGTATGTAGACATCCAAAGCTAAATCCACAAGAGATCATTCTTTATAGCCAGAAGACAAATACTTTTATTTTCCTTTTTCTTTTCCATAACCAAGCACCATAAATCTCAATTCTTGGTTAAGGAAAAGGAACCATTCCTGATCATGCCAGGGGGCTGCTTTAACTCTTTTAAAAAAGTAAAGTTAAAAAGCTCAACTACTTTTTCTGTGACAGAGGATGCAATTGAATATAGCTATGAGCTCAGAATTCAATCAACCTATTTTTAACGACTTAAATTGTGCTTAAGGATAAAGATAACATGGTTGATCTCTTAGATGCTGCTGGCTTTGTAACTCATCCTTGACACCAATCTGATTAATTCTGGACAGCATCTTGTTCTCAATTATTTGTGGGAGGAAAGAACATGCTCTTTGTTCTCAAAGGCTGTAGACACTCCCAAAGTTACTTTGTTCTGCACACACTTTCAGGATATTTAAGTGTTTTTCATAGAAACTTGTTTGATTTGTATTCAGGTCAAACTTTGCATTCTCAGATGATCTTTTGGTTCATTCATCATTCTCTACATTGGGGTGGTGTAAACTTTTATTCTTTGTTTTTATAATTTGGCAAAATATTTCTTTCCTTTCTTTCCTCTTATAACTTCCCTTTTAAAAACTAGCCCAATTTCTTAAAATGTGCCAGTACCTGAAAGTGGCCAGATCTTCATCAGCCTTAGCTCAGAAGTCATATTTCCATGACATAGAAGTTTTCTGAAAGCACAGTCTTATATCCCTTGGTTCCCCAGAACCTGACAAACCAAAAAGTTCAGAATGTTCTGACTTTGGGGGAAGGCTTGAGTTAGCGACTTAAACCCACCGAATCACCGAGGCCCAGGTGTCTCTCTTGGCAGCATAATGGCTTCAGTGTGGTTCCAGGCTCACCATCTTCATATTGCACCATCAGAGGGAGAAAGAATATCTTCAAGTTTTTTCCATGGAAGACAGAGAAAACTCCTATTTCCAAGAAACCCAGTAGCCTTTTCTTATTTCTCATTGACTATGATGTTCATCTCTGAACATCCCTTGGGATCCAGAGAGATGGACTGACTGTATCGATTGGCTTTAGCTAACCCAGGACATTCTCCAGGCCAGGGGATGGTAGTGGACCCCACCCATGCCACCTGGGTATGTGTACCAATGAGGATTTGTACACTAAAGAAAAATTTTAGGGTTGTTCCAAGATAAGGGCAGCAAACTAAGATTTTCTATTTGTTGAATAAATGAATGAACAGTTGGGTTCATATTGATTTTAGATGCCTTAACACAGAACCAAGTCTTAAAATGCAGTCTAGAAATGGTAAAGATTATTTCTTGGATAATTTCTAAGAGGGCAGAGCAGTATCAAAATCTTCTCATCATTCAAAGCAAAATTATTCATATTTCTACATATCTTTAAACCAGTTTATCCTGTCCTGATCTCTATTCCCCTCTACGTGCAAATCTTCTTTTTCAATAAGTTATTTAACCCCTTTTTCCTGTTCTGGTCACAATGTGAGTGAATCTTACCAACCACTAATTTTGCTGTTTTTCTAAGATATGGAGTTTGTTAAAACTCTCAGTTCAAGTCTAACCCACATGTCATTTAATTATTAGCTTATCTTTCTTCCTCTTCAAAGACCAGAGGTTAAATGTCAACAGAGCGCTCTGCTTCATTCTTCATTTGCCATCAGACTCTCTGCTCCTTGACTGAACTCAAAGTTCATCTATAATTAACTATAGACTCCCATCCCAGTCGTGTATCTCTTTGCTCTGGCAGTCCATCAATTCAGTGTAGATTGAAAGCAACATCTACTAGAAATCCAATAACAACGGCTTGTCTGTTCAGATTTGTGGCCCTTTCTCTTTATTGCTATCTTTCTTTTAGTCAGATTGTGGTTAAAACACACTGTCATTTACAGTGTTCAAAAATAGCTTCTTGTTGTTTAGCTGGAAAAATATATTTTATAGTATTCTAAAGAACTTGTATGTCACAACTTATATATGAAGCTGAGTCCTCTGAAATTATGGAGCAGAACTCTGGCTTGTTCTCATTTTTTTAATTTGTTCTGTTTTCTAATTAGCTGCTGTTTCAATGACAGCTGTCAACTACTATAAGTATATTCATAGTATGGATATAAGTGATTTAAATGCCCATAAATGAAGTTACATGCTCTGCTTCATTCTTGGACCAATCTCAAGAAACTAACTATGAAAATCAAATTTTAAATATTTCTATAGCATAACTAAGACTGTGTTCTACATGACAGCACCAACATAGTTTAGAGAATTTTGAAGTTGTGGAATTGGTCATTGGCTCCAAAAACATGTTGAGTATTTTGACAGAGAATGTTAGATACAGTCTCCTTACACAGCCACATTTTTTTTTTCACTCCTGGTTTAGATTCCATATATTGGGATATAACTTACTATGCCATAGAAGAAAATTCTTAGCTCTACAAATATACTACATACCATCCTGTGACCCTAACAGGACACACTTTGAAAACAGATATGGGTTCAGATCTCACTTCTGTGAGGATGTAAGCAAGTTACCTAGCCTCCCTGACCTCAATTTCCCTTAGAAATCAATGCACTAAGGCAGAAGAACAGTCGTCACAAATCTGGGGCATGGTAGGCACCCAGTGAAAACATGCTAACTACTACTACTACTGATCCTTAAGTGCTCAGACATCCACCTTGAACACTTCCTAGAGTCAGCAGAGTTCATCTGCATGGGAGTATAGCGTGGGGAGGACTAGAAATATTCCAAGACGTATTTGGTTATTGTAAAGGAAATGTTTTGAGAAACGCATCTTTAGGGAAGAAAACTAAAATGAATAACTTTTTTACATATCTGCCTAAAAATGTCTGAGATTATATATCCCATCTATATTGCAAGCCTAGACCTGCCAAGTGTAAATACTTTTTGAAATACATTCACACCGATTTTTTTTACCTTATTATCTTTAACTGCTTTCATGTTACAATGATAGAGTTGAATAGATACAACAGAGACCACTTGGCCTGCAAAGCCTAAATGTTTAGTATCTATCTCCCTCTTTACAGAAAAAGTTTACCAACTCCTGTGCTAAAACATCACTTAAGATTATTAAAAGGAGGTCTAGAAGCATTCAGTGGATTGGTGTAAATTACTTTCAAAATCCATTTTAACAGTCTTGTGATATCATAAAAATATAAATCTAAGAAAATAGGACCTAAAAGACTAAATGTATTTACTTCACTTGGGCTCATAGTCATGGTATAATGTAGTATGACTTCACATAGGATGATAAGCAAGACATTGTCTTAGGAAGAAAAAAATAAATTAGGTCTCATGATAGCCTGGGGCAATGAAAATAGTATTAAATCTGGAGTCAGAAGTCATGAGTTCAAGATCTAGCTCTGCCACACATGTGGCCCAAGGCGAGTCCTATAGCCATGTATTATGACATTCTGAGTCCCCCTGAAAGCAGACCAGAGACATGCACTCGTGTGCAGGTAGTTTTTTTGGGAAGCGATCCCAAGAAACAGCAACGGGGGATTGGAAGAACTGAAATAGGACGTGAAAGAGGATGTATGATCAAGCTGACCACTGCTCTGGGCAACTGGGACCTCTGAAGAGCGATGTACAGTGCAACTACAATGTCCAGCTGGGGGAGAGAAGAGAGCCGCTACCCACCAGCTTCAGTCATTCACTGGACAAGCCCCTCACCACCTTGAGGTGTTAACTCCCTCACATTTCCAGATTTGTGCATGCACCACTGCTAGAGGATTTCCATGTGTAACCCTCGACTCATTCATATAGAAGATCCAAGCTCAGAAAATGAGACATGCGCAGTGCAGCTGTGGTAGGGTGGGTGAGGTGGCATTTGGCTACTTTAGCATGGAGTTGGCCAGAAGTGGCTGGAGCAGCAAGCGAGCCAAGAAGATGTGAGACAGGGCACAGGAGGTGTCCAGTACAGTACCTGACATTTATTGAGTGCTCAGGCTATGCAAATCATTGAGCGAGAAATGCTTTCTCTGCATCATCACACTAACTTTGATATGACACAATGAGCTGAATAGGTTCTATTACCACTAATTATGGATGAAGAAATTAATGAGGGAACTTAAGGGAGAGACACTAAGTAGGTACTGTTAACCATAATAGGAGTTAATGTTTATTTCCTGAATTTTTAACATGTTAGCCAATGCTAGAATCCCTTTACTTGAATGGACTAACTTAACCACCCTCCTCCAATAAATGCTGGAGGTAGGGGGTATTTTTTGTATTTTATGAATGAGGACACTGAGGATTAGAGTGGTCAAGCAATTTGCCTAAAGAATTAAAGACATGCAGCAAGGAAATGGCAGACCTCAGTTGAGACTCAAACCCAGGTCTCCCTGACTCCAGAGGTCCTGCTCTTAAACATTTTCTTAAACTACATTCCAAAATTTTTATACTTTCTTCTTGACCAAACACAAATCTATCATTGCATACATTTTCTGATAGAATTTTTGTGAGCATTTTCATGGTTCCTACATTGTGATTAGACCAAATGCTCCATCTAGGCCAGTCAATATAAAGGTTGAGAACTCCAACATGTTTATTATTTAATCAGTTATTTTAATCACTTGGTATTGATTAGATGACAGGAGAATAGTATACATCCAAACTAAATTATAATCAATAAGTATGCTGGAGTCATCACCAAGTCTTTGTAGGTTTTTACATTTTCATTATTTAGCTTCCAGGTGGTAGAAAAATGACCTGTAAATAGAATTTAAAAGCATGTTAATACATTTTAAACAGATATTCATGGTACAATGTACTATGACTTTACATAGAATGATAAGCAGAAGACAGTGTCTTAGGAAGAAAAGATAAATTAGGTCTCATGATAGACTGTGGCAAAGAGCATAGTACTGAAACTGAAGTCAGAAGTCATGAGTTCACGATCTAGCTCTGCCACACGTGTGGCCCAGGGCAAGTCCTTTAGCCCTTCAAAGTCAGTTCCCTGATTTTCACAGTGAGGTACAGTACATCTGCCAGACTATCCTAAGGTTGAGATGAGATTACATACTTGATAACACTTGGTAACCCTTGAATATGATATAAATGTAAGAGATAGTTAGCAGGATGGAGTCTGTCCCAGCTGGGGATTGTAGGAGCAGCTGAGCCGATGTCAAATGTATCTGTTGGTATCTTTTAATACAATCAACTGATTTTTTTTTTCCTATCAAAAATGATGCACCTACAGTAATAAATTCAAGAGTCTAGAAGCATTAAAGTTCACAAACAGGGAATTCGTTAAGATCTGAGTGATGGTGATTACTACTTATATTTTAGTAGGACATCGGTTAGTGATCTTCCTGCTTAAGAACATTAGCATTTTTGGCCAAGGAAATAATGACAAAGTGTTTTGAATGAGATCTTTTTCTTTTTAGTCAAATATGAACATAACTTTGGGACAATTTTTGAAGTTTCCATAAAAATGAATGTTTCAGTTAAATTAATGAACAAAACTTATGCTAACTACAATTTTAATAGAGGACAAAATATTTATTGATTTGAATGATAATGATAAAAATTGCTGACCTTTATTGGGTGCTAAGCATGCATCAGACATTTAGCTAAACACTTTTTGTTCTTATATCATGGAATCTACCTTCTACCAAAAGTTTAAAAGATGCCACAGAAACACTGACTTTCTCAGTTTCTCTCTGTACTTACAAAGTTATTCAGTCATATAGATAACATTTTTTCTTCTATTTCTGGGTGAACTTTTCTGCTAAATGATTCTAGGACATGAGCGTTCTATGTTTGGATTCAGATTCATCCACGGCCTGTATAAAGCGGGCGGTGAGTTGAAACATGCCTAGAGATTTGCAACAACATGGATGAACCTGGAGGACATCATGCTAAGTTAAATGAGCCAGTTACAGAAGGGCAGATACTACGTGAATCCACTTGTATGAGTTCTAAAATAGTCAAGCTTATAGAATTAGTAAAACAGTAATTACCAGGGTCTGGAGATAGAAGGAAATGGGGAGTTGTTCAATTAGTGTACAATCTCAGTTATGCAAGATTAATTACTTCTAGATTACACTTAAAATTTTTGTTAATCTGGTAGATCTCATGTTAAGTGTTCTTGCCACAGGGAGGGCAAAAAAAAAAAAAAACTTGCCTAGATAATAGCAAAGCACAGGTCTTGCAAGAGGACCAGCTGACAGGTGGAGTAGAATTTCTTCTCTTTTGCAAGAACCTCCTCTGGGAGACTTAGGCTTTCTTTATCTCTGCCTCTGAAGCTTCAAAGGAAAAGTTTTTCCCTGCTGAAGCTCCAGGACAATGAGGAAATGGCCTACTCATTCTCCATCTCAAAGCAAGTCAGCAAGCTGCAAAGAGCCTAAAGGGAAGCGGCATAGGCTGAAATAAACTTTATGTGATGTTCTTGCAGAAGGTACGTGCTGATTCTGACACTGCTCCTGATTCTTTTGCCAAACTCTCCTTGTATTTTCCTGGGTTAGTGATTGAATTCCTCCTTTTCTTTACGGGATCTTTTGCAAGGTCCCTGGCCTCCTTTATTCTGTATTCTGCTAGGTTTGGAATAGAGGCCTCTGGTGTTATGTCCCTCCAGTGCAATCACAGTGCGAACTGCTAGACTGTTTCTAATGGCCCCACCTCAAACACACACACACACACACACACACACACACACACACACACGATACAACTGACACATGTGGTTAGGCGCTGACCTATAGCTTTTTATTATTGTTGTGGTTGCTATTGTAAGAATACTTAACATGAAATCTACCCTCTTAAGAAAATTTTAAGTGCATACCATAGTATTGTTGACTGCAGGCACTGTAGT
>NW_011888811.1:6758993-6770841 GCF_000151845.1 Pteropus vampyrus
TTAGATTCCTCTCTAAGGGGAATCACACAGTGTTTGTCCTTTTGTGACTGGCTTATTTCATTTACCATAATGTTCTCCAGGTTCATCCATGTTGCATGTTGCATGATTTCTCCCTTTTAAAACTATCATATGATCCAGCAGTCTCACTTCTGGATATTTATTCAAATGAATTGAAATTCAGATCCTAAATAGCACTTCAGTGTTCATTGCAGCAGCATTCACAATAGCCAAGATGTGGAAACAACCTAAATGTCAATCAATGAATGCATAGATAAAGAAAATGTGATATATATACACAATGGAATATTAGCCCTAAAATAGACTTTTTTGAAAAATTGGCACAGTTTTGATTTTCTATTTTCTTATTTTATTTTGAATTAAACTTTCAAATTTTACAAATTGAATATTTCTCTCTCTCTCTCACACACATACACACACAGAAATAAATTTCTGCATTTTCTTGAGATATTGGCAGGCATACAAGCCTGGTCCACATTCCAATGTGGTAACAGCCCATGAGAGCTGAGAAGGGCCTGCCTTTCTTAATAGACTGGATGAATGTTCTCTAACACGCCACAGTCCCCCAGCCCACTTAATGTTACATTCTTGGATGGCCTCTGTAATTTGGGAGTTTGATACCTCTTGGTTAATAAACTTCATTTTCACCACCAGAAACTCTATGTCCCTTTGTCTGATCAGCCCCCAAAGAAAAACAGTTGCATGCCTGCTTGTCCCTTGCCAATGACAAAAGCTTTTTTACATCACCCAGGCTGACTTAGGTCCCTCGTGATAAAATATGAGAAACTAGAATGTACTAGAAAAAGAGTTCCACAAGGATTTTAGTTCATTCTCTTCCTGTCCATATTCATAGCGTCTAAAACAGTGCCTGCAGATAGGTAGTACGCAATAAATATTGTTGAATAAATGAACCAGGTTCATATAATATCTATGGGTCTTCCACCTTCTTGAAATAGAAAAGAGAGATTCTGATCATTTTGTGATTCTGTATGTTGGCCCAAAGATAAGACCAAAGGTCTAGACCATTTTATTTCTGTAAGAGAGAGTCAGAGGTTAATGCAATGGAAACTTAAACCACTTAAGTTCAAAGTTCACCCCTAACAGCAGAGTGACCTTGAACAGGTTGTTTATTCTCTCTGCAGATACCTCAGTATCTCCATCCATAAAATGGTATTTACGTTACAGAGTCATGAGGTTGAATGAGTAATCTATTTAAAGTATTTAGCAGAATATTTAGCATATAGTATGTGCTTGATAAATGCTAGATGTTAATTTTATAACTCGAAGCTCATTTTAGAATAGAAGCTAATAAATCATTTTGTCTGTAGCAGAGAATTCATGTAGGACGGTAATGGGAGATAATGCTAGAGCAAAATAAAGGGCCCAGAATTCAATTCTAAGGAGTCTAAGCAGTGGGAATGATGCAGTGTGCTTAAACAGGGTAATGACTTAATGTTCTCTCAACCAGGCATTAGAAAAATTAATCTGTTAGTAGCAGGAACTGGCTGTTTTAAAGGCAGTTACTGACCATGTCTCTATATAGGTACTGCCAAATATAGATTCCAGGTTTTCTTGTGTTTATTTTCTTGTCACACATGTAGAAATTATTCTGATTTTCATTAGTTTGGGATGTTTAATAGAGTTCTAAAAGATTAACTCATTCCTGAATTTGTAAATTAGGCAAAGCCAGGAGCTGGGGGCTCCCTCCCTCTGAGGCAAAACAGCCTGCATGAGCACTTCTCAGGATAATGCACCAATCAAGGAAGGAAATTTCGCCCACTCTCTTTGCTCTCTATGGTACTTAAGCCTTTCAAAATAAATGGCCCTTGTGACCAAGAGGTCATCTGGAAAGCTATCTTGGGAGCTCTTCAGAGTCAGCACTCTCGGTATGTTTCTTTATGACCCAGTGAGAGGAGGAAGCAAAGAAGGACATATTGTTTTGGGGTTGTTTTCAAGTGCTATTCCACTTGGACTCTCTCCATCTGTGGGTGGAAAATTCAGTGTCTCCAGCTTGGGGCTACTTCTCTAGAACTAATAAACAATATTTCCTACAATGTTTAATTTATTAAACAGGAGGCATCTTAGAATTATTTCCAGCCAAATACCCAAAGAGGGAAACTACTTAATAGCATCCTGAGAGGGGATCTGGTTTTGTGAAGAAAAAAGATTTAATTCTATTTTACATTTAGATTATTATGTAATTAGCCTTTCATGCATATATTTAGTCACCCATTCAACAGATATGTATTAAGTATCTACTTTATTCCTGGTCCTAGCTGTATAGTGTTGAACAGCGCAAACATTGTACCTGTCAATGAGACATAGCATAGACTCACCCTATATGTCATAATCAAGCCCCTGTCTGATATCTTTGGAATCGGTATAAAACAATAATTAATAATTTGAATTCTGGAGTCACACAAACCTTGGATAGAAGCCTACATAAGTTATATGGTCTTGGGAAAATTATTTAATTTTTCTAAGCGGCAGCTACTATATCAGTAAAATGGAGAAAGTAATAGAACCTATCTCATATCTTGTTTTAAAAATTAAATGAGTTAATGCATGTAAAGAGATTTCCATCATGCCAGGGACATACTAAGTGCTCAGTAAATGTTAGATATTACAATTATGACAAACATGATACCTACTATAAAGATACACTACTCACTCATGCTCACTTTATCAATAATATCTCATTCTAGTAACAGATTCCATCCTCACTCCCACTTATCTGTTCCTATACAACCATTGGTACATCTTTTAAACTTACCAGGCCATGAGCAAAAAGTAACAATGGAAAGAACATTCATCTTTTGGAACTGGTAGAAAAGCAATAGATCCAGTCTATAAACTTGACTTTATAAATATTTTCAAATAGCTATCAAAAGTGTGAACTAATATATTATAAAATGATTGACTGCTTTAAGAGTTATCTATTTTTTGTTTTGGGATGGGTAGTGATAATAAACAAATCAAATAAAGTACATAACAGCTAATCACTTAGACACTAGCAATCATTAGAAAGCAAAAATAAAATTACCTGCCCCTAAATAATATTTGTAATTCTCAAAATGTTGTCAGTGAAAATGATTTTATTCTAACTCAAAAATCTGAACAGTCTAGAAGCCCTAGAATAAGAAAATATTTTAGAGTAATCCTTAATTTACAGACTTCTAAATTATCCTCATGGAGTCATTTAAAACATTTTTATTATTATATTCATAAACACTTCACTTTTTCCCCAAAGATCTGTCTTTCTCTCATTTAATACCAAGCTATGCACGGGGCAAAGACTAGTTTTAGAGATAGCTAAAAAGTGCCACTGTACTGTATGATTTTAGAGGCCAGAGAAGTTGCGCATATCATATTTCTCCCTTGCTTACATAGAATTTCAGTTAATTCCTTTAATTACTATTTGAAACTCAAATGCTCATGAGAAAGGTAAACATTTAAGCAGTTATCTAGTGTTTACGTTTCGACATGAATAAATTTATTAGTATGTTAATGTGTGATTATATGCTCATTGACCAAGATTCAAACAGTACTGAGGATTGGAAAAAAATACTGAAAATTTCACTGTTCTTCCATGCAAACAATAACCAATTGTTAGAGTTTCATATATAAGCTTACATCTACACAAATATATTTTTTTTTGGCATAAACAGGACCATATTGGACATATTGTTCATATTGTCCATATTGAATTTTGATGAATTTGTTGCTGGTATAAAAATACATCTAAGAACACTATGTATAATATTCTGTGTTCTTGTAGGGTCACTCTTTTATTTTAATAGCTGCAAAGGATCTGTTTTATTTAACCAATCTCCTCAGTGGTGAACATTCAGAATATTTCCCTGCCCCCGCTTCCACTATAAATGAACTTCCTTACCTGTCTGTCCATTCTCAGGGTCTGACATCAACCAGCTTACTATACCAGAGAAGCATATAAGCAAAGGGTCTCTCCTTCAAGACAAAAAAAAAAAAAAAAAAAGACAAATCAGTATATTAGAAATTTGGGTTATAAAACCATTAATATCAGCCTCAAAGATCTAAAGGCTTGAGGCTTGTAAGGGATTCAGAAAGATTAGATGGTTATTGATTTAAAAAAAAAAAAAAAACTTCACATCCTAAATAAGTATTGACTTTTCTCAAAATAAGCTGACTCTCATGAACTCAGATATTGAGATAAGTCAGTGTGGGAAGAGGGATCTCAGAGATCTTAGCCCCTTAAAAATGCTAATGACACATATTTTCACTAGAGGGTCTTAACTGTGGATTTGAATAAATATGCTGCTGAGGGAAAAAAAAAGATTGGTTTTAATTATTGAAATGATTTGTTGGCAATAGCAAAAATAGTGCTCAAGATATAGCCCTCTATGTCCCACACAGGCAGGGTAAAATCAAAATCACTTGCATGCTAAACCAAAGAGGATAATTAGTGATGGAAATTCTTGGTCCTGCCAGAGAGACCAGAGGGATGTTTCTGAAGGCGAGAGTTCATAGAGTCCCCTCCTCTGATGTTGTTGGGGACCACAAGTACATTCAACACATAGGTACCCCGATGCCACAGGGGCTGAACTGTATTAATTATTATTCAGTGGCGTTAAATTAATGGAAACCATGTTGGAAAAGAAAGAATTTATTTTTGATTATAGGAAATGTCTGGTATCGCTTGGGAATGGAATGACTTTCCTAAACAAATGAAATTAAATATGGTAGCTTTATAAAATAAGTTTAATTTATGCCTATAATTTAATTGAGTTGACCGATAGCCAAGCTCATTCAGCCACTTGGGCACTCAGCAGCTTCAGTGTCAGTAGATCAGTTTTTCCACATCACCCTTGTTCAAAACAGGATCCTATTTAGAGTCTTTCCCTTTTACAACTCACCAAACCCATTTGGTGCTATGTTCTGTGGATGCAATTAACTAGCATTAGAAAGCTCTGATTAAAGCATTATGATTAATTCAAGCATAGCCATTTCCATTTCATCACTTCTGTTCATTTGAATCTGTGCTTAATGGCAATTTTTAGCCACTGCTCCTTTATTTAAATAAACAATCATTTTACCAGTAGCAGAGAAGGAGAAAACTGGGGTGACATAGGGTTGAGTTTTGATCTATTTGCAGGTTCTTCCAGAGCTGGGTGCTAATAAGTTTATTTATTCTGAGAACATTTTTAGACTTGAGTTTTTTGTCAGAAATGGATTTCAAAGGAACCTTAAGGCAAACATTCTCTCTCACTGAAGTATTGAGTACCAAAGTGGTATTTGATGTCCAAGGAACTTGGAAAGCCTTCAATTTTTATTGAGCAAAGAAGGGCATAATTTTCTAGTATCGAAACTGAAAGAAGGAAAAGTTCCAATGTCTGTATCTGCCTCACAAGTGCTCTCTTCCACTTAGACTGCTTCCTCCCCTAGCTGCTTCTTTATTAATGGTTTTTCTATTCCAAGATTTCTGTACCTTTATGTTGCTATCTATCCCCAATGAAGAAGAAAAACTTGTCTATTGGATAAAACATTGAGGATTTAGTTGAAAAGGGATCTAATGAGCTGACCTCGAGAGCAATAATAAATACAGAGAATGAGCTCACCCACTAACAAATGCATGGGGATAGGGACATTTCGGCCATGTATCTCAGTATATTAACTCTCACTGATCTTCCCACTCCCGTGCACTATGATGAACCACATTTAGGTTGGCGTGGGTTTGTTCCATTCTTTAAAAATGGGGCATTTTGAGAAGCCAATAATTGATAGCGCTCTGAAGATTGTGCTCAGGGCATTTTCACCACTGAAGAATTCATTCCTCCCAATATTACTATTAACTCCATCCTCCTACCGAGAAGACTTGAAATGATTGAGGGAGGAAATTACGCCAGAGAAGTGGCAAAGTTAAAAACTGCTCCAGTCCTGACCACATGCCCTTGGTATATGTTACGAACTATGTAGAATATTTAGTGAATAAATAGCATAACTATCACATTATATTTTCACTGTGTAATTTCTGTCCCCGAAATTGAGACAGTTCATGAAAGGAAAACAGATTGACACCAACGAAACCATGAAACTCAATAGGATAAACCATCTGAAAGTGATTTTAAGGGAGGAACTTCAGATGTCTGTTTCAGTGAAAGGCATGAGCAGTGAGAGCCTCTGTGTTTGTGGGCACAGGGCTAGGGATGCCTCTAGAGACTTTAATCATTTAAAGAACTATTCTTTTTTTAAAAAAAATCTTATTTTTCGTAATTCATGCAGGAGTATTTTTATGCCACAGAACCGTTTCAGTAGGTGGTCATCTGTGTGGTGAAATGTTAAGGTATTCAGATGGGCCTATTGAATCTTGGTAGAAAGCTACATGATCCCAAATCACTTGTATTTAGGATCTTGAAGGAAGGCAAACATTTTTATTAGGCTGAGACACAATTTATCAAAGAGAGATATTCTAATATAAATTCATTATATGGTGGTATGATATAGGTATACTATAATATATTTATGTATTATATGCATAGTATTTTTTATGAACTAGCTAGAATGTATTCATGAGATTAATCAATTATTATCCACCACCATGTAGGAGTGAGTTTGTGAAAGAGAGAACATTGGGCTGGAAGATAGACAATTCAGATATAAGTTCAAACTCTTCAAATGGCCTTGGTAACAATTATTCTGCATATCAACACTCCTATCTGGATAATCAGCATGCCAAAGGCAGTCCCCATAAGGATCATCATGGACATCTAAATAAGACAATAGCTGTGGAGTAATTTTATAAAAGTGCAGCACTGTCTCATCTTACATGACGGTTAAGTTCTAAAATCAATACATGAAATGAAAATCAGCTTAAGTCAAAATTAGCCGTGAATAAAATCTTTAAATATTCCTTAAAGCATACAATTTACGGTAGGGTTGCCAAATTTAGAAAGAAAAAAAAATTCTAGAAAAAAGTTTTCTTTGTTAAGCTACAATTTAAATTTAATTGAGTGTCCTATATTTTATTTGACAACCCTAGTTCATGGCCACCCCCACACACCGTAAGAGAGCCGACGTGATCCTCTTCCGGTTAGTCCAGCACAGCTGGCTTGCCTCCATTCTTGGCACAGATCTCTTTCGTTACTTGAGAACCAGGTGGAGAAAGTTGGCTTAAGATCCAGATTGTATAAAAAAAATTTCACTTTTGAGTAGCAGGCTCATACTCCATGAGGTGAGGGTTTATACACAGGCACATAGGACCTGAGAGAAAGCAGTTACTTCTTTCATCCCCTGCTCCCTTTAGGGCATCTGGTTAATGAATAGAAGGGAAGAAGCAACTACAGTGTTTGTTTTGCTTTTGTACTGGCAAGCAGTTAAATTAACATGACTTAATGTGCAATGTAAGGGTTACATAAAATGCCATAAAATATCAGAAAATTGTTATTGTAGTAACTTCTAATCCCACCTGTGACCTCTAGAAGAGAGACTTGGTTTTCAACCTCAGACACATCTTGGTGATCTTGGGTCAGTCTTCAAAGCCTCTCAATACCACATCCAGTCTCTTTCACTTCAAGTTATAGTTACCTTTGGGAGGTGTGCTCTATACTTCCTACAAGAGTTTTATGATGCAGACAGTGCTCCACTTTGAGCAGAAAGATCTTCACACAACCGTATATCACAAATCAGAAATGGAAAACAACATCAGGCACGTGCATTCATCACCCTGACAGCACACCATCAAAATGAGTCATTGAAATAGAATTGTGTTTTATATATACACACACACACACACACACACACACACACACACACACACACACACACATATATGTAATTGTTATATATGTGTGTGTGTGTGTGTATACATACATACACACATACATATATACATACATATATGCCATGGAGATAGCACAATGTCTCCTATTCAGTGCCCAGATAATAGATTATCACATAATCTATTACGATCCTCACCTAAGGTAGAACAGACTATCTCCATAAGGATGTTCACTGCTATTGTCACTTGTTTAAAAAAAAAAAATCCCCTGTCTTTTGAAACCAAATTACTGCAATTAAAGACTCAACGAAGCATGGGTAAAATGCTATTAAAATTAAAAGTGTAGCTATAGAAGAATGTGAGACCCCTAATTAGTTCGATGTTTTAAAAATCTGAGTTATTTTATTTAAAATTTAAAATATTCACTCTACATTTATAAAGACACCTTATTCATGCAGCTTACCAAAATAGTTCATGAGAACGTCAGATTTCTTTGTGATTTGACTCTATTTACTTTAGCACATTCAATCTATTGTCAAAATATGCACAACAGCTGCAGTGGTTTCCACATGAGGGAATTCCCAACGATTGAGAAGCTACCATGCTCTGAAGAGTTCCTTATTATCATTTCCATCCTAAAGTTAGGATCCTCTGCCATCATCCCTCTGCCCAGTGAGTAAGGTGGCAAATACCTGGAGCTGGGCCCAGTGTGTTGTGAATGAGGGAGTCGCTTTTCTAGCAGCTCCAGAAAGCATAAAGTTGTGGCTATATGTTCTTGAAATTTAAGTAAGTTAAGTGATTTGCACCCTAGTTACTGGAATATTTCCAGGAACTGAGTAGACATAGTGAATTTCCAAATGCCCTTCAAAAGAATATTTCCTTTTTTATTCTTTATTTATTTTTTAATCATGGATGTTATCTACACTGCCTAAGGGATAGCAACATAGATGGATAATTATTTGGTGGATTCAGACAGAGAGCTAGGCCAGGGCAAAGGAAGCAGGATGGAGTCCATCTGGTCCTTTCTCCTTTCTTTCACTCCATCGTTGTTCACTCAGTACGCAGAAAATGCTGAGGTTTTAAGTTGTCTTGATCACCTATTTCTGCTTTACAAAACTTCTGTCCTCCCTCCCTCTCCATACCTCCCTGCCACATACCTTTAGAAAGGTAGTTGATAAACCAGGAATCGAAACAGAAACGGGAGTATACTGCCTTGAGCTCACCTCTTTCCTTCTCTGGACCCGTCACATGTATAAAATGAGGGAAGAAAGAAGCATTTGGACTAGTTCCTACATTTTCTCTCTAACATTTTCTACAGAAAATTGTTAAAGATGGTTTGAAATGATAAGTTCTACTCTCCGAAACATTTGAGACTAGATGGTGCCATTGCGAGACCTGAGCAAACATTTTAGCAGATACAAAAGTAGGCCTGTGAATATAAAACAGCTCTTTTGCTCTTTCTGGAACTCTGTCAGTGGGATCAGAATGCTGCTAAAGAAGCCATAATAAGTTCAGTGAAAGTTTTCACAAACATCTTTTCCCACAGGCCGGACATTATGTCATATCTTAGGCTGAAGTAGTTGATGTATTTTACTTTCTCAGCAGAATAGCCATCAAAGGATTTGTGTGTGTGTGTTTGTGTGTGTGTGTGTGTGTGTGGTGTACACACATACATGCCTGCACGTATGTGTGCGAGAGATTAAAAGTTACTGATGTTTTCATTTTTTACTAACATTTTCATCACATCTGACTAAATCGAGAGTCTCAGATTACAGTGTCTGTGGCCAGTTTGCTTCTTCCAGTGCTCAAACTTGTTTTACATTGTAGGAGTCTTCTCATGCTTAGTGAAAACGTTTATGGTTTTTGCCTTATGATTGTTGATTAAAAGTGTGCAGCCTCGAAAAGCTATCTGCTATACAAACCAGTTCTGTAATAGTTAAACTGAACAAATGTTTTACCTAGTTTAGTTCCTTTCTCTTTGTATTGTGATCTATTTTATTTCTTCTCATTTTAAACGTTCAATGTGTGCTTGAAAAGAAGACATATTTTCAAATTTGGGGTACAACGAGCCATTACACAGACTTACTATTTTTGCTCTTAAACCTTCAATATCCTTTACGATTTTTTGTCTGCTTAGTCTATTAATTACTAAAAGTGGGGAGCATGGAGTTCTTGTTGTGGTTGGGATTGTTATCATCTTTCTCACTGTTTAGTCCATTTTATCTCCAGCATCAATATTGTTTTTATCAAAAGCATTAAAGACTCAAGATTATTTTTAACTTCCCACACCACCTTGTATAATTTCACTGGCTGTGAGCATATGCTTCAGACATCCTATCTTATTCAACAATTTATGTTCCTTGTCACAAGTGAAATTACCTTTATTTTAGATTGCAAGGTCAGGTAAATCTTCTCTGATGTGACAATTAAATTGAGACCTGAAAAATAAGAAGAAATTATTCCAGAAGAAAGTGGAAACAAGCTCATTTCAGGGAGCAGAAACGTTATTTGCAGTAATCTGAAGTGGGAAAGTGTGATGTTGTGACTTGTAATAAGAAATATGCATTTGGTCTTCCTCTTGTCTTACACAGAGCTCTTAGAATGCTTGGACTTTCCTAGACAATGAGAGTGATCAAGGTGTCTCTTGTCATGTTAATGAAGTAGTTTTTAGACCTCACCTAAGGTTGGGGGCTGGATGCCTGAGAGAACAAACCATGTGATTAGAGGTTGGAACTTTCCCACCTAGGGAGGGGAGAGAAGCTGGCAATCTGTTCATTTACCAACGACCAATGAGTTACTCAGTCCTGCCTACGTAATGAAGTCTCCAGAAGCACCCAAAAGGACGGGGTATAGAGAGCTTTCCAGGTTGGCGAACACGTGGTGAACTGGGAGAGGGCATGGAAGCTCCACACCATTCTCTGTGCTCTGTGAATCCCTTCCTTCTGGCTGTTTCTGAGTTATACATCCTTTCATATCAAACAAGTAATGTAGTAAGTAAAATGTTATCTCTTGAGTTCTGGGAGATGCCCTAGCAAATGAATCAAACCCAAGGAGGGGGTGATTGGAACCACCTCTTGATCCAACCATAGCTGATAAACTGGTGTCTGAAAAGGGACAGGGTGGGGACAGTCTTGTAGGACTGAGCCCTTAACCTGTGGGACCTGACACTGTCTCCAGAACGATAGTGTCAATATTGAGTTAAATCGTAGGACACTCAGCTGGTGTCGTGAAGCATTGCTTGGTGTGGGGAGAAAAAAAAAAATCCACATGTTTGGTGACTTGAAGTGTCAGAAGAAAGATGTTCCATGTGAGTGGTAAAGAAGACAAAGGAGTTAGAAGCTGGAATTTTTCCATTACAGAAAGATACTGTTTTTATCAAGAATTTGAAAACATGCAAGCTTGAATGAGAAGGAATGAGGCTCTTATGGGAAGCAAAGGCTAGGTCATATAAAGCCTTATGATCATTTTAAGGTTTAAAATATTAAACATTGAATAGTTCTAAGCAGTGAAGTGCCAATTTGCTGTATGGAGAATGGGTTGGAAAAGGGTAAGACTGAGAACAAAGAGAGGGATTAGCAGGCTACTGAAAGCGTTCGTGTGAAAAATGACAATGACTTGGATTAAGATGGTAGCTGTGGAGGTGGATAATTGGTTGGATTTGAGATATATATTAAAAGTAGAATCAATAGGACTTGGTGGTGGAACAAACAGGGATATGAGAAAAGGAGGTATCAAAAGTTTGGGCTTAAAAAATATAAAAGCTTATCCTTATACGGATTATACAAAATACTTCACATTCATTATCTGATTTGATCCTCATAATAACACACCAAGATCAACATTATTATCTGTTTTGCAGATGGCTCACAGGAGTCAAAAGGACTGCCGTTAATCCAGTAATTAATCCATAGCTGAAACCAGAACCAAAGTCTATAATACTGGTCCAATTCTCCTTTATGTATATAGTTTTATTTCCTCGGTATGTGTTTAAGAAATAGAAGAGAAGATTCTTGTACCAGTTATCAGAGTTGATATTTCTGCCATGTCCTCTGTCACTGCAAAAGTCCCAGCCAA